>NC_042979.1:127206-142206 GCF_901001165.1 Salmo trutta | reverse complement strand
TAGGGTGAATAATTAGGATTTTACAAACTTAAAATTAGGGTTAGATATAAGGGTCTAAGATAGGGAATCAGGATTTCGAGAACTAGGAATTCAAAATAGGGGAAATGCCCAACGAACACACAAAGTAAAAAATACATATAAAAAACAATAATAAGTGCTACTACACAAAGGCAAGACCACAATAGACGAATCAACGTCCCACACTGAGTGTAAAAATAAGTGCTATCAAGTTCAAATAAGTTCTCCAAAAGTATGCAAAAAAGTAAAATAAAACCACGCCACACTAAAAGATACAAAAAATTAATATAAATAAAATAAGTGTCATCATATTCCTTGTAAGTGCTGAAGAAGCATATAAAAATATATAAATTCATAAATAAACAATTAAAAAGAGACACATAACTAAGTATAAAAATAAGTGCTTCCATAAATAAATAATTAAATAAATTGACAAACATACCCCACTAAGTATGCAAAGTGCTTTCAACTCAAAATAAGTGCTACGAGGGTATACAAAAAATGGGGTAAAACCGCGCCACACTAAACAAATGATAATAAAATAAATATAATAATATAAATAAAATAAGTGCCATGATATTAGTGATAAGTGCTTGAAAATATATATATAAAAAAATATATTAATAAATAAATAATTAAATTATTTAATAAACAAACATTTATCTTGAGCGGTTCTCCCACAGCCCACCACCATCCTGTCCCCCCCAAAAAAACCTACTCATCCAACCTCACCGGAGATGACACCTCCCATCAGGTAAATAAACCAGATTAACTTCTTTGGGCTATGTGGGACGTTAGCGTGCCACCTGTGGCACACCCTATCAACAGCAGGTGCATTTCAAGAGCGGCAAATTTGAAACCAAATAAATGTCAAAATTCAAGTTTTTCAAACATACAACTATCTGGCACCCTTTGAAAGATAAACATCTCCTTAATCTAACCACGTTTTCCGATTTCAAAAAGGTTTTACGGCGAAAGCATAAAGTTAGGTTATGTTAGGAGAGTACAATGACAATAGCTGTGTGTAGTGTATTGTCAATTCAAAGACAGGCGTCACCAAAACCATAAAATCAGCTAAAATTATGCACTAACCTTTTACAATCTCCATCAGATGACACTCCTAGGACATTATGTTAGACAATGCATGCATTTTTAGTTCTATCAAGTTCATATTTATATCTAAAAACAGTGTTTTACTATGGCGTTGATGTTCAGGAAATCGTTTCCCTCCAATACCGGCAGTCAAGTCATCACAACAAAATAATTAATTAATATTAGAAAACATTGGTAAAATATTATATTGTCATTCAAAGAATTATAGATTTACATCTCTTGAACGCAATGGACTTGCCAGATTTAAAATTAACCTTACTGGGAAATCACACTTTGCAATAATCTGAGCACTGCGCCCAGAAAAATACGCATTGCGATACAGACTAACCGCCATGTTGGAGAGATCTAAAATCGAAAATACTATGTAAATAATCCATTACCTTTGATTCTCTTCATCAGATGTCACTTCCAAAGAATCCCAGGTCCATAACGAATGTAGTTTTGTTCAAAAAAGCTCATCATTTATGTCCCAAAACCGCCGTGTTGTTAGCACATGATCTAAGCCAGCCGGACTTCACTTCACATCACGAACGGAAAAAATATATTTCCGTTCGTTCAAACATGTCAAACGTTGTATCGCATAAATCATTAGGGCCTTTTTTAACCAGAACATGAATAAAATTCAAGGCGGACCATTGGGTTCTCTTTTAAAACGTTTCGGAATGAGAGTACCCACCATCAACTCGCACGCCAGGTGTCTAATGGGCCATCGCCGTTCCAAAGCTCTTCTTCAGTCAGATCTCACTGTAGAAGACTCAAAACACTTTGTAAAGGCTGGTGACATCTTGTGGAAGCAATAGGAAGTGCCAAAATATTCCTCAACCCCTTTGTTTTTCAATGGCATAGGCTCAAAGTCAATTCAACACATCAGGTATCCACTTCCTGTCAGAATCTGTCTCAGGGTTTTGCCTGCCAAATGAGTTCTGTTATACTCACAGACACCATTCAAACAGTTTTAGAAACTTTAGGGTGTTTTCTATCCATATATAATAAGTATATGCATATTCTAGTTACTGGGTAGGTGTAGGAGGCAGTTAAAAATGGGCACATATTTTTTTCAAAATTCTCAATGCTGCCCCCTAGCCCGTAGAGGTTAAATGTAATATTTTTCATTCAGGCCCTTAGGATCTATCGTTTGGAGGCGCCCAATCCAAATTCTTTCCATCCCCTGTCGTTGTGTCCTAGACCAGCCCCCATTTGTCTCCAGACCAAAGATACTCAAATTATCAATTGCATGCATGCCAAAATGCAAATTTTTGTATATTGTGGGATATTGTGATTGCAGGATGATGTGTATTTAGGGATTCTAAGAAACACTCAAACTCCCTCATAGAATTCACCCAGATGCCAAAGATGTCATCCAAATACCTGAGATACAAAGAAGGGAGGGTATGGCACTTAAGAAACACTGTCTCTTCCCAAATACACATATATAAGTTGGCAAAAGCTGGAGCAAACTTCTTACCCATGGTAGTGCCATGGATCTGAAGATAAAACTTATCATTAAAATTGAAATCATTCTTTAATAAACTCAACTCCAACAGATCTAAGATTTCTTTATCCGGGCGCTGGGGATCAGGAAACCTATTAAAGGCCTGTTTAACTGCCCGCAGTCCCAAAGAGGTATCAATGTTTGTATATAGTGAGTTGATATCTATTGAAAATAGGAACGCCCCTAGTGGTAATTCGAGACCTTTAAGTTTGCCAACAAAATCATATGTGTCTTTTACATAAGAAGCATGCTTCTGTGATAGCGGATTGATGAAATTATCAATATATTCAGCAATTCGATATGATTCCAATCCACAGTCACTAACAATTGGGCGGCCACTAGGGATCTGAAAGGGCACCGACCACTCTTCCAAAGGTTTATGGATTTTTGGGAGGAGATAGAATTGTCGCGGTCTTGGTACATCTGGGCCCAACAGATAGGTATATTGCTTTGGAATGATAAACTTTTTTCGAGCAGTTCCAACAATATCATCTTAATCATGTTTTGAGTCTCAGATTGAATAGAGTGATCTAATGCGACATAATTTTTCAGGTAATTCAGTTTTCTGTTAGCCTCCAATAAGTACTGTACTCTGTCCATGATTAAAATCTGTGATCCTTTATCTGCAGGTTTGATAACTATATTCCGATTTGACCTCAACAATTTAATAGTGTCTGACTCCAATACTGTCATATTCCCCCCAGTTACCGGCCCAGGTCGGAAGCGCTTAAATGCATTGAGATCCTTCCTAATCAATGTTTGAATGGATGGAGATATCGATTTTATTCTAGGTTCCCAAACCGAGGGATCTGTAAATGGTACAAAAGGAATGTCAGTATCATAATTAAAATGATCCAACAATTTCAACCTCCTATGGTATATGTGTAAGTCCCTACGAAGCTCCATCCGGTCTAGAATTCCGGGAATGGGGATAAAAGACAATCCCCGTTCCAATACATTTCTTTCTATCTCAGAAAGCCTATATGAGTGTGAGAGACTAGTAATATTTGAATGTGGAGCTGTATTAAAGCACTGTTCTCCCCTTACATGTTTAAATTATCCAACCAAAAATTTAAGATGGTATTTCCTGTTTCAGATGTCCAGTGTACTGGGTCCCGTGGCAATGTGTGAAACCTAAGTTTACTAATCTCAGGTAAATAATTACATTGCTCTAGGATCCTTTGGTTAAGTTGATCCAAGAGTAACTGTTGCTCTTTTTCCAGTCTATCCGAATAGTTAATAATGGGCACGTAGAGTGTGGCATTAGGACATTTACTTTCTGCCACTTTCAACAGTTGTTGTAGTTGCTTCCAGGAGGTCAACGCCAGCTGTTTCAAAAGGCAGTTGTTTAGACCTCCCGATAACACCACCTTCTCCACTGTTGGATGTTGTTCTAATTTTTCTACTACTCCTTTTAAGTGGTGGAATGTAGCCCCAGGGAAGCTATCTGCTTGCACTCTGGAATCGGTAAACCCAGGTATCCGTGAAATATTAGAGTCTCCAATTATAACAATTGGTTTTCTAATTGTAAGTTCCCAATCCAAAATTTTCCTGGTAGAATTTGGGTGTCTAACTGGTTCAAGGCTAATTGATCCCGGCCTCCTAACAGGTAAATTAATCACCGGGGTAGAGAAGGAAACCCCTGGGTATGGCTCAGCTGGTATAAGTCCCACTGTTTTACTCTTACCTAGGCCAAGAGGAGAAGTCCCTGAAGGGAGTAGCAGTGGGGGAACCGGAGCGGCGGCAAATTGGGACCCCCCTGGGGGCTCAGACAAGGACGTATTCAGGAAAAGTTCAGTTTTGTCGTCACTTATCATCATCTGTTCCTCCCCCTCTCGGTTCCCAATCGCAACCTCACACGGGTCCCGCTCCCCTCCAACTCCAGGTTCCTCCTGGCCAGAGTCAGACAAAGGGGCAATAGTATTACTACATTGTAGGACGACATTGCTGTATAAGAACCTCTCAGGGCTATTAACAAGAGCCTCCATCACCTGTGTTTGTTTCCTGATATCCACCCCCCCGGGACCAACTCTATTGTTAACCTCTACGGGCTAGGGGGCAGCATTGAGAATTTTGGAAAAAATATGTGCCCATTTTTAACTGCCTCCTACACCAACTCAGAAGCTAGAATATGCATATTATTGTTCAGGTTTGGATAGAAAACACCCTAAAGTTTCTAAAACTGTTTGAATGGTGTCTGTGAGTATAACAGAACTCCTATGGCAGGCAAAAACCTGAGAAGGTTTCATGCAGGAAGTACCCTGTCTGACAAGGTGTTGTTGTTCTTGCTTCTGTTTATTGAAGAGTCAGGATCTTAGCTGTAACGTGACAATTCCTAGGGCTCCAATAGGCTCTCAGAACCCGGGAAAAACCTGAACGATGACGAGGCGGCCTCAGGCTGAAACATATTATCGCCTTTTCCAAGTGTCGCATCAGAGGACAATAGAATTAGGCGCGTGCGCGATTCGACCCCGTGGAGTATTTACCTTCGGCTGTTTAGCTAATTGCAGATTCCCGGTCGGAATATTATCGCTTTTCTATGAGATAAATTGCATAAAAATTGATTTTAAACAGCGGTTGACATGCTTCGAAGTACGGTAATGGAATATTTAGAATTTTTTTGTCACGTTCTAGCCATGCGCACGACCGTGATTTAGCATTCTGATAGTGTCTAGAACGCATGAACAAAACGGCACTGTTTGGATATAACGATGGATTATTTGGGACCAAACCTACATTTGTTATTGAAGTAGAAGTCCTGGGAGTGCATTCTGACGAAGAACAGGAAACGTAAGACCATTTTTCTTATAGGAAATGTGATTTTGGTGAAGGCTAAACTTGCCGGGTGTCTAAATAGCTAGCCCGTGATGGCTGGGCTATGTACTTAGAATATTGCAAAATGTGCTTCATCCGAAAAGCTATTTTAAAATCGGACATATCGAGTGCATAGAGGAGTAATGTATCTATAATTCTTAAAATAATTGTTATGCTTTTTGTGAACGTTTATCGTGAGTAATTTAGCAAATTGTTAGTAAATTCCCCGGAAGTTTGTGGGGGGTATGCTTTTTCTGAACGTCACATACTAATGTAAAAAAGCTGGTTTTTGATATAAATATGAACTTGATTGAACAAAACATGCATGTATTGTATAACATAATGTCCTAGGTGTGTCATCTGATGAAGATCATAAAAGGTTAGTGCTACATTTAGCTGTGGTTTGGGTTTTTGTGACATTATATGCTAGCTTGAAAAATGGGTGTCTGATTATTTCTGGCTGGGCACTCTCCTGACATAATCTAATGTTTTGCTTTCGTTGTAAAGCCTTTTTGAAATCGGACAGTGTGGTTAGATTAACGAGAGTCTTGTCTTTAAATAGCTGTAAAATAGTCATATGTTTGAGAAATTGAAGTAATAGTATTGCAAACGTTTTAAAAATCGCGCCACTGGATTCAACTGGCTGTTACGTAGGTGGGACGAATTCGTCCCGCCGGTCCCATAGAGGTTAATGGATCTCCAGCCAATGCTTGGGGTCTAGGGGAATATGTTTCAGCCATAACCGAGATAGTTTTCCCCCCCGGGGGACCAGATCAGCTCTAAAGCTGATAGACGTGGGGGGGTCCTAGGGGTGCTCCTCTTTGGTCTGTTTTTAACCCCACCCTTAACTAAACCACTTGCCGGACTACCATTTCCCACTCCTAACACATTACTGGGAGCTGGAGACCGGACACCCGAAAATCGGACTTTCGGACTTTTCGGAATTTTCGGAAAATCGGATTTTTCTGACTTTTCGGACTTTTCTGACATTTTGGAAAACCTGACTTTTCAGACGTCTCGGACTCTTCGGAAAATCAGACTTTTCGGACTTTTTGGACTTTCGGACTTTCCGGAATTTTCAGAAAATCTGACTTTCGGACTTTTCGGACATTTCGGACTTTTCGGAAACTCAGACTTTTCGGACTTTTCGGAAACTCAGACTTTTCGTACTTTTCGGAAAATCGTACTTTTCGTACTTTTCGGAAAATCGGACTTTTCAGAAGATCGGACATTTCGGACTTTTCGGACTTTTTGGAAAATCGGACTTTTCGGACATTTCAGACTATTCGGAAAATCGGACTCTTCGGACTTTTCAGACTTTTCGGAAAATCTGACTTTTCGGACTTTTCGGACTTTTCGGAAACTCTGACTTTTCGGACTTTTCGGAAAATCGGAATTTTCAGTAGATCGGACTTTTCGGACTTTTCGGAAAATCGGACTTTTCAGACTTTTCAGACTTCTCAACTTTTCGGACTTTTCGGAAAATCGGACTTTTTAGAAGATCGGACTTTTCGGAAACTTGGACTTTTCGGACTTTTCGGAAAATCTGACTTTTCGGACTCTTCGGAAAATCTGACTTTTCGGACTTCTCGGACTTTTCGGACTTTTCGGAAACTCGGAATTTTCAGAAGATCGGACTTTTCGGACTTTTTGGAAAATCGGACTTTTCGGACATTTCTGACTTTTCGGACTTCTCGGACTTTTCGGACTTTTCGGAAACTCGGGCTTTTCGGACTTTTCGGACTTTTCGGACTTTTCGGACTTTTCGAACTTTTCGGAAACTCGGGCTTTTCGGAGTTTTCCGAAAATCCGACTTTTCGGAATTTTCGGACTTTTCGGAAACCTTTCGGACTTTTCGGAAAATCGGAATTTTCAGTAGATCGGACTTTTCGGACTTTTCGGAAAATCAGACTTTTCAGACTTTTCAGACTTCTCAACTTTTCGGACTTTTCGGAAAATCGGACTTTTTAGAAGATCGGACTTTTCGGAAACTCGGACTTTTCGGACTTTTCGGAAAATCTGACTTTTCGGACTTTTCGGAAACTTTGACTTTTCGGAATTTTCGGAAAATCGTACTTTTCGGACTTTTCGGAAAATCTGACTTTTCGGACTTTTCGGACTTTTCGGAAAATCGGAATTTTCAGTTGATCGGACTTTTCGGACTTTTCGGAAAATCGGACTTTTCAGACATTTCGGACTTTTCGGAAAATCGGAAAATCGGACTTTTCGGACTTTTCCGACTTCTCGGACTTTTCGAACTTTTCGGAAACTCGGGCTTTTCGGACTTTTCGGAAAATCGGACTTTTCGGAGTTTTCGGAAAATCGGACTTTTCGGACATTTTGGACTTTTCGGAAACCTTTCGGACTTTTCGGAAAATCGGAATATTCAGAAGATCGGACTTTTCGGACTTTTTGGAAAATATGACTTTTCAGACTTTTCAGACTTCTCAACTTTTCGGACTTTTATGAAAATCGGACTTTTCAGAAGATCGGACTTTTCGGAAACTCTGACTTTTCGGACTTTTCGGAAACTCTGACTTTTCGGACTTTTCGGACTTTTTGGAAAATCGGAATTTTCAGAAGATCGGACTTTTCGGACTTTTCGGAAAATCGGACTTTTCAGAAGATCGTACTTTTCGGAAACTCTGACTTTTCGGACTTTTCTGAAACTCTGACTTTTCTTACTTTTCGGAAACTCTTACTTTTCGGACTTTTCTGAAACTCTGACTTTTCGGACTTTTCGGAAACTCTGACTTTTCGGAATTTTCGGACTTTTCGGAAAATCTGACTTTTCGGACATTTCGGACTATTCGGAAAATCAGACTTTTCGTACTTTTCGGACTTTTCGTAAAATCGGACTTTTCAGGAGATCGGACTTTTCGTACTTTTCTTAAAATCGGACTTTTCGGACATTTCGGACTTTTCGGAAACTCGGACTTTTCGGACTTTTCTGAAAATCGGACTTTTTGGACTTCTCGGACTTTTCGGACTTTTCGGAAACTCTGACTTTTCGGACTTTTCGGAAACTCAGACTTTTCGGACTTTTCGGAAAATCGGACTTTTCAGAAAATCGGACTTTTCGGGCTTTTCGGACTTTTTAACTTTTCGGAAAATCGGAATTTTCATTGTTTTCGTACTTTCGTACTTTTCGGAAAACCGGACATTTCGAACTTTCGGAAAATCAGACTTTTCGGACTTTTCGGAATATTCGGAAAATCTGACTTTTCGGAAAATCAGACTTTTCTGACTTTTCTGACTTTTAGCACTATTTGGAAAATCGGACTTTTCTATCTTTTCAGACTTTTAAGAAAATCGGACTTTTTTGTGAAAATGGTTCTAAAATCTTTTTTTTAGGCATGTCCAGAATGTCGCTAGTTCGGCATGACCGGAGTCACTGTTATTGTGTCATTAAAATGAAAAAAATAAATCTGCGATTTTTGTGAAAATGGTTTTAAAATGTTTTTTTAGGCCTGTCCAGAATGTCGCTAGTTTGGCATGACCGGAGTCACTTTTTTATTTTTTATTGTCGTGACACAAAAACAGTGACCCCGGTCATGCAAAACTAGCGACATTCTGGACAGGCCTAAAAAAAAAATGTAAAACCATTTTAACAAAAAATTGCATATTTCTATTTTGTCCCTAAAAACGATGACTCCGATCATGCCGAAAAAGCGACATTCTGGACAGGCCTAAAAAAAAAATGTAAAACCATTTTCACAAAAAATTGCAGATTTCTATTTTGTCCCTAAAAACGATGACTCCGATCATGCCAAAAAAGCGACATTCTGGACAGGCCTAAAAAAACATTTTAAAACCATTTTCACAAAAAAAGCTGAATTTTTTTTTTCATTTTCGTGACACAAAAACAGTGACCCCGGTCATGCCGAACTAGCGACATTCTGGACAGGCCTAAAAAAACATTTTTAAACCATTTTCACAAAAAATTGCAGATTTCTATTTTCTCCCTAAAAACGATGACTCCGATCATGCCGAAAAAGCGACATTCTGGACAGGCCTAAAAAAAACATTTTAGAACCAATTTCACAAAAAAAGCTCAGATTTTTTTTTTCATTTTTTGACACAAAAACCGTGACCCCGGTCATGCCGAACTAGCGACATTCTGGACAGGCCTAAAAAAACATTTTTAAACCATTTTCACAAAAAATTGCAGATTTCTATTTTTGTCACCAAAAACGATGACTCTGATCATGCCGAACTAGCGACATTCTGGCCAGGCCTAAAAAAAAAAAAATTAAAACCATTTTCACAAAAAATTGCAGATTTCTATTTTGTCCCTAAAAACGATTACTCCGATCATGCCGAAAAAGCGACATTCTGGACAGGCCTAAAAAAACATTTTTAAACCATTTTCACAAAAAATTGCAGATATTTGTTTTTCATTTTCGTGACACAAAAACAGTGACCCCGGTCATGCCGAAAAAGCGACATTCTAGACAGGCCTAAAAAAAACATTTTAAAACCATTTTCACAAAAAATTGCAAATTTCTATTTTGTCCCTAAAAACGATGACTCCGATCATGCCGAAAAAGCGACATTCTGGACAGGCCTAAAAAAACATTTTAGAACAATTTTCACAAAAAAAGCTCAGATTTTTTTTTTTCATTTTTTGACACAAAAACCGTGACCCCGGTCATGCCGAACTAGCGACATTCTGGACAGGCCTAAAAAAACCTTTTTAAAACCATTTTCACAAAAAATTGCAGATTTCTATTTTTGTCACCAAAAACGATGACTCTGATCATGCCGAACTAGCGACATTCTGGCCAGGCCTAAAAAAAAAATGTTTAAACCATTTTCACAAAAAATTGCAGATTTCTATTTTTGTCACCAAAAACGATGACTCCGATCATGCCGAAAAAGCGACGTTGTGGACAGGCCTAAAAAAATGTTTTAAAACCATTTTCACAAAAAATTGCATATTCTTTTTTACATTTTCGTGACACAAAAACAGTGACCCCGGACATGCCGAACTAGTGACATTCTGGACAGGCCTAAAAAAAAAATGTAAAACTATTTTCACAAAAAATTGCAGATTTCTATTTTGTCCCTAAAAACGATTACTCCGATCATGCCGAAAAAGCGACGTTCTGGACAGGCCTAAAAAAACATTTTTAAACCATTTTCACAAAAAATTGCAGATTTCTATTTTTGTCACCAAAAACGATGACTCTGATCATGCCGAACTAGCGACATTCTGGACAGGCCTAAAAAAAAAAAAATTAAAACCATTTTCACAAAAAATTGCAGATTTCTATTTTGTCCATAAAAACGATGACTCCGATCATGCCGAAAAAGCGACATTCTGGACAGGCCTAAAAAAACATTTTAAAACCATTTTCACCAAAAAAACTCAGATTTTTTTTTTTCATTTTTGACACAAAAACAGTGACCCCGGTCATGCCGAAAAAGCGTCATTCTAGACAGGCCTAAAAAAAACATTTTTAAACCATTTTCACAAAAAATTGCAGATTTTTTTTTTTCATTTTCGGAACACAAAAACAGTGACCCCGGTCATGCCGAACTAGCAACAATCTGGACAGGCCTAAAAAAACATTTTTAAACCATTTGCACAAAAATTGCAGATTTCTATTTTTGTTAGCAAAAACGATGACTCCGATCATGCCGAACTATCGACATTCTGGACAGGCCTAAAAAAAAACATTTTAGAACCAATTTCACAAAAAAAGCTCAGATTTTTTTTTCATTTTTTGACACAAGACCGTGACTCCGATCATGCCGAAAAAGCGACATTCTGGAAAGGCCTAAAAAAAACATTTTAAAACCATTCTCACAAAAAATTGCATATTTCTATTTTCTCCCTAAAAACGATGACTCCGATCATGCCGAAAAAGCGACATTCTGGACAGGCCTAAAAAACATTTTTAAACCATTTTCACAAAAAATTGCAGATTTCTATTTTTGTCACCAAAAACGATGACTCTGATCATGCCGAACTAGCGACATTTTGGACAGGCCTAAAAAAAAAAAAATTAAAACCATTTTCACAAAAAATTGCAGATTTCTATTTTGTCCATAAAAACGATGACTCCGATCATGCCGAACTATCGACATTCTGGACAGGCCTAAAAAAAAACATTTTAGAACCAATTTCACAAAAAAAGCTCCGATTTTTTTTTCATTTTTTGACACAAGACCGTGACTCCGATCATGCCGAAAAAGCGACATTCTGGACAGGCCTAAAAAAACATTTTAGAACCATTTTCACAAAAAAACTCAGATTTTTTTTTTTCATTTTTTGACACAAAAACAGTGACCCCGGTCATGCCGAAAAAGCGACATTCTAGACAGGCCTAAAAAAAACATTTTAAAACCATTCTCACAAAAAATTGCATATTTCTATTTTCTCCCTAAAAACGATGACTCCGATCATGCCGAAAAAGCGACATTCTGGACAGGCCTAAAAAAACATTTTTAAACCATTTTCACAAAAAATTGCAGATTTCTATTTTGTCACCAAAAACGATGACTCTGATCATGCCGAACTAGCGACATTTTGGACAGGCCTAAAAAAAAAAAAATTAAAACCATTTTCACAAAAAATTGCAGATTTCTATTTTGTCCTTAAAAACGATGACTCCGATCATGCCGAAAAAGCGACATTCTGGACAGGCCTAAAAAAACATTTTAGAACCATTTTCACCAAAAAAAATCAGATTTTTTTTTTTGATTTTTTGACACAAAAACAGTGACCGCGGTCATGCCGAACTAGCGACATTCTGGACAGGCCTAAAAAAACATTTTTAAACCATTTTCACAAAAAAGCTCAGATTTATTTTTTTCATTTTTTGACACAAAAACAGTGACCCCGGTCATGCCGAACAATCGACATTCTGGACAGGCCTATAAAAACATTTTAAAACCATTTTCACAAAAAATTGCAAAGTTCTTTTTTGTCCCTAAAAACGATGACTACGATCATGCCGAAAAAGCGACATTTTGGACAGGCCTAAAAAAACATTTTAGAACAATTTTCACAAAAAAAGCTCAGATTTTTTTTTCATTTTTTGACACAAAAACCGTGACCCCGGTCATGTCGAACTAGCGACATTCTGGACAGGCCTAAAAAAACATTTTTAAACCATTTTCACAAAAAATTGCAGATTTCTTTTTTTGTCACCAAAAACGATGACTCTGATCATGCCGAACTAGCGACATTTTGGACAGGCCTAAAAAAAAAAAAATTAAAACCATTTTCACAAAAAATTGCAGATTTCTATTTTGTCCATAAAAACGATGACTCCGATCATGCCGAAAAAGCGACATTCTGGACAGGCCTAAAAAAACATTTTAGAACCATTTTCACAAAAAAAACAGATTTTTTTTTTCATTTTTTGACACAAAAACAGTGACCCCGGTCATGCCGAACTATCGACATTCTGGACAGGCCTATAAAAACATTTTAAAACCATTTTCACAAAAAATTGCAAATTTCCATTTTGTCCCTAAAAACGATGACTCCGATCATGCCGAAAAAGCGACGTTCTGGACAGGCCTAAAAAAACATTTTTAAACCATTTTCACAAAAAATTGCAGATATTTGTTTTTCATTTTCGGAACACAAAAACAGTGACCCCGGTCATGCCGAACTATCAACAATCTGGACAGGCCTAAAAAAACATTTTTAAACCATTTGCACAAAAAATTGCAGATTTCTATTTTTGTTAGCAAAAACGATGACTCCGATCATGCCGAACTATCGACATTCTGGACAGGCCTAAAAAAACATTTTTAAACCATTTTCACAAAAAATTGCAGATTTTTTTTTTCATTTTCGGAACACAAAAACAGTGACCCCGGTCATGCCGAACTAGCAACAATCTGGACAGGCCTAAAAAAACATTTTTAAACCATTTGCACAAAAAATTGCAGATTTCTATTTTTGTTAGCAAAAACGATGACTCCGATCATGCCGAACTATCGACATTCTGGACAGGCCTAAAAAAAAACATTTTAGAACCAATTTCACAAAAAAAGCTCAGATTTTTTTTTTCATTTTTTGACACAAGACCGTGACTCCGATCATGCCGAAAAAGCGACATTCTGGACAGGCCTAAAAAAACATTTTTAAACCATTTTCACAAAAAATTGCAGATATTTGTTTTTCATTTTCGTGACACAAAAACAGTGACCCCGGTCATGCCGAACTAGCGACATTCTGGACAGGCCTAAAAAAACATTTTTAAACCATTTTCACAAAAAATTGCAGATTTCTATTTTTGTCACCAAAAACGATGACTCTGATCATGCCGAACTAGCGACATTCTGGACAGGCCTAAAAAAAAAAAAATTAAAACCATTTTCACAAAAAATTGCAGATTTCTATTTTGTCCATAAAAACGATGACTCCGATCATGCCGAAAAAGCGACATTCTGGACAGGCCTAAAAAAAACATTTTTAAACCATTTTCACAAAAAATTGCAGATTTCTATTTTTGTCACCAAAAACGATGACTCCGATCATGCCGAACTAGCGACATTTTGGACAGGCCTAAAAAAAACATTTTATAACCATTTTCACAAAATATTGCAGATTTTTTTTTTCATTTTCGGAACACAAAAACAGTGACCCCGGTCATGCCGAACTAGCAACAATCTGGACAGGCCTAAAAAACATTTTTAAACCATTTGCACAAAAAATTGCAGATTTCTATTTTTGTTAGCAAAAACGATGACTCCGATCATGCCGAACTATCGACATTCTGGACAGGCCTAAAAAAAAACATTTTAGAACCAATTTCACAAAAAAGCTCAGATTTTTTTTTTCATTTTTTGACACAAGACCGTGACTCCGATCATGCCGAAAAAGCGACATTCTGGACAGGCCTAAAAAAAACATTTTAAAACCATTCTCACAAAAAATTGCATATTTCTATTTTCTCCCTAAAAACGATGACTCCGATCATGCCGAAAAAGCGACATTCTGGACAGGCCTAAAAAAACATTTTAAACCATTTTCACAAAAAATTGCAGATTTCTATTTTTGTCACCAAAAACGATGACTCTGATCATGCCGAACTAGCGACATTTTGGACAGGCCTAAAAAAAAAAAATTAAAACCATTTTCACAAAAAATTGCAGATTTCTATTTTGTCCATAAAAACGATGACTCCGATCATGCCGAACTATCGACATTCTGGACAGGCCTAAAAAAAACATTTTAAAACCATTTTCACAAAAAATTGCATATTTCTATTTTCTCCCTAAAAACGATGACTCCGATCATGCCGAAAAAGCGACATTCTGGACAGGCCTAAAAAAAACATTTTAAACCATTTTCACAAAATATTGCAGATATTTGTTTTTCATTTTTGACACAAAAACAGTGACCCCGGTCATGCCGAAAAAGCGACATTCTAGACAGGCCTAAAAAAAAACATTTTAAAACCATTCTCACAAAAAATTGCATATTTCTATTTTCTCCCTAAAAACGATGACTCCGATCATGCCGAAAAAGCGACATTCTGGACAGGCCTAAAAAAACATTTTAAAACCATTTCACAAAAAAATTGCAGATATTTGTT
>NC_042979.1:82668-126706 GCF_901001165.1 Salmo trutta | reverse complement strand
GCACATAGTGAAAATCACGCAACTCAACCATCTGTTACTCAGTCAATTCTTAAGGTAGAGACTTCATATTCAGGATTCTGTTTATGTCTACCCCAAAGACAACGTGTGTGAAGTAAGAGCTTCCTGTGACAACCGGAAGTTGTTAAAAACAGCCAAGAGCTATTGTCATATGGTCAACCTGCATATAGTGAAAATCACACAACTCAACCATCTGTTACTCAGTCAATTCTTAAGGTAGAGACTTCTTATTCAGGATTCTGTTTATGTCTACCCCAAAGACAACGTGTGTGAAGCAAGAGCTTCCTGTGACAACCGGAAGTGGTTAAAATCACCCACGAGCTATTGTCATATTACGTGCGCATAGTGAAAATCACGCAACTCAACCATCTGTTACTCAGTCAATTCTTAAGGTAGAGACTTCTTATTCAGGATTCTGTTTATGTATACCCCAAAGACAACGTGTGTGAAGCAAGAGCTTCCTGTGACAACCGGAAGTGGTTAAAAACAGCCAAGAGCTATTGTCATATTACGTGCGCATAGTGAAAATCACGCAACTCAACCATCTGTTTCTCAGTCAATTCTGAAGGTAGAGACTTCTTATTCAGGATTCTGTTTATGTCTACCCCAAAGACAACGTGTGTGAAGCAAGAGCTTCCTGTGACAACCGGAAGTGGTTAAAAACACCCAAGAGCTATTGTCATATTGCCACCTGCAGATAGTGAAAATCACGCAACTCAACCATCTGTTACTCAGTCAATTCTTAAGGTAGAGACTTCATATTCAGGATTCTGTATATGCCTACCCCAAAGACAACGTGTGTCTATTCTTTTTGCAAAAAAAACAAAAACACACACACACAATTTGGCCATAGGTACATAGTGTGGGGCTTAGAGGCTTATACCGCCTTCAATAGTTACTTTCGTTCAAACGATTCAAGAACCGTCAGACCTAGAGCTCCGAAATTTTAGAAACCTGTTCTAGAGCTCAAGTCGATAGTGCACGGTGATTTATGGGGCTCTAGAAGGTTCTCTGACCGAGAAACCGCCTCGTACATTTGCAATATTTTCAATTCATTTTGAATATCACGGACATGGCGACATGTAGAAATGTCCCAGAGTCGCAAGACTAGGTGCATTGAAACCGCCTTGGCCCATAGAGACGGACCCCAATGTCTCTGTCCGATAGCTCATTCAGGGACCCCGTAGTAACGCCCTGAAAAAGTGGATTTTCAGCACCAATTAGGCCATTGCTCGGGCACCGAATGACCTATCGAGCCGAAACTTCGGATTCGGGGTCGCCTCACATAGGCCTACACATAATGTCAGAGCTGGACCCGCAGCTATAACGTAACTATGTGTTTTAGGTTTTTTTATGGTTAAAATTGAAAGCACTGTGAATTATGGGCCTTCTCTGACATATGTGATAGTTGGCTTCTATACGAGTTGGAAAAAGTGGATTTGGTGTCAGATGCTATCAGTTTGGTGTCAAAATGACATCTAATTGACTGATGGACGCTGACTGCTGGGTGACGAGCAATGGAGAGGAACCACAGTCACTGCCCGGCCATCCCGAGTTCATCGAGCCAGTCAATAATGCATTTCTGCAGTATTTTTGAGCATGCCTAAATTTGTGATGCTAAATGCCCATTGAATCATATTGCAAACGTAACGCGCAATATTGCAAATGTAACGCGCATTTGCAAGATGATTCAACAGCAAAAAATATCACCAAAGTTGACATGATGAAATCAACACAACGAGCGATGGAGAGGAACCACAGTCACTGCACGGCCATCCCGAGATCATCGGGCCAGTCAATTATGCATTCTGAGCATGTCAAATTCGTTAAAAATGTTAAAAGCAACAGAGTCCCACTTCTCCCTCATCATACATGACAAGTAGACCATCTGCGTTGATTGATGGCTCAACATAGGGATATATATCATTTGGGCAGTATAAATGCCATTTGGACCATGGTTCACTGACTTTTGGGTTTGGAAACCGACTTCCTATGATCGTACATGGCAAACGGACAAACATACTGATTTGGCACATTCAATACTTTCATACATGTATAATTGACAAAAAAAGAATTGGACATTTCATTTGCACATTTCTAATGGCATTTGGCAAAAAATATAAATTTGTCACTTTTGACTTCCTATGAAATCATATTCCAAATGCACAAATCATATGCCTTATGCACAAGCAAATATGTCACTTTTGACTTCCTATGAAATCATATTCCAAATGCACAAAACATATGCCTTATGCACAAGCAAAAACAACCCAAAAAATTACGTCAATAAAATGTGTCAAAAGTATGTCCATACAGCTCTTATACATGTGTAATTGACATAAAAATCAAAAAAAATTCGAAAAACGGTCCAGAAACCACTTTTTTAGGGTTGAAAAGTTTTCAAAAAATATGTCATTTTTTCAAAATTTGACACTTGGGACTTGAATTGTGTTACATTTGCAATATGAAAATTCACTGCGGAGAGCTCTAGCTATCTTTTGGATATTTGCTGTAATTTGGCACTTGCAATACTTCCACAAGTGACAAAAAAAAGCATTGGATATGTCATTTTGCAAAAAAATGAAAAAAAAAATGTCACTTTTTTCCTATGAAATCATATTCAAAATGCACAAATCATATGCCTTGCGCACAAGCAAAAGCAACCCAAAAAACGACATCAATAAAAAACATCAGAAGCATGTTCATACAGCTCTTATACATGTGTAATTGACATAACAATCGAAAAAAATTCGAAAAACGGTCCAGAAACCACTTTTTTACAAGATGCTAAGTTTTCAAAAAAAATATCATTTTATCAAAATCTGAGACTTGGGTAAGAATTGGGTATCATTTGCTGTATGAAAAACCAAGGTGGAGCACGCTCGCCATCTAAAGGAAATTTGGGGTGTTACAATTGGCAATTGCCATCGGAAAATTGCCATATGATTGGCCCGGAGATGGGCCGCTTTGGGTGGTTTTTGCAATCGTGTGTATGATTCGTGCTATGCCAATATGTTGCCATGTTATTTTGTCCAAATCAGGGGGGTAATCCCTTACATCAAAAACGGTACTTACAGAGTGCATCAAACATGACTTAGACCTTGTTAGTGAAAAACGGTTTATTCCTGTATTTCATGATTGCAACTTGCTGAAAAGTGTGCACAGTGTTCCTATCATCCTGATTAAGCAGTACAGCAAAAATGGTACTTACAGAGTGCATCAAACATGATTTAGGCCTTGTTTGGGAAAAACTATTTATTTCTGTATTTCATGATTGCAACTTTCTGAAAAGTGTCAACAGTGTACCTACCTTTCATCGAGTTTAAACAGTACAGCAAAATGGTAATTAACAGAGTGACCTAGTTTTTGAAAAACTGTTTATTTCTGTATTACATGATTTCAACTTGCTGAAAAGTGTCAACAGTGTTCCTATCATCCTGAATAAGCAGTACAGCAAAAACGGTACTTACAGAGTGCATCAAACATGACTTAGACCTTGTTTGTGAAAAACGGTTTATTTCTGTATTTCATGATTGCAACTTTCTGAAAAGTGTCAACAGTGTACCTACCTTTCATCGAGTTTAAACAGTACAGCAAAATGGTAATTTACAGAGTGACCTTGTTTTTGAAAAACTGTTTATTTCTGTATTACATGATTGCAACTTGCTGAAAAGTGTCAACAGTGTTCCTATCATCCTGAATAAGCAGTACAGCAAAAACGGTACTTACAGAGTGCATCAAACATGATTTAGGCCTTGTTTGGGAAAAACTATTTATTTCTGTATTACATGATTGCAACTTGCTGAAAAGTGTCAACAGTGTTCCTATCATCCTGAATAAGCAGTACAGCAAAAACGGTACTTACAGAGTGCATCAAACATGACTTAGACCTTGTTTGTGAAAAACGGTTTATTTCTGTATTTCATGATTGCAACTTTCTGAAAAGTGTCAACAGTGTACCTACCTTTCATCGAGTTTAAACAGTACAGCAAAATGGTAATTTACAGAGTGACCTTGTTTTTGAAAAACTGTTTATTTCTGTATTACATGATTGCAACTTGCTGAAAAGTGTCAACAGTGTTCCTATCATCCTGAATAAGCAGTACAGCAAAAACGGTACTTACAGAGTGCATCAAACATGATTTAGGCCTTGTTTGGGAAAAACTATTTATTTCTGTATTTCATGATTGCAACTTGCTGAAAAGTGTCAACAATGTTCCTTTCATCGAGATTAAACAGTACAGCAAAATGGTACTTACAGAGTGACTCAAACATGACTTTGGACCTTGTTTTTGAAAAACTGTTTATTTCTGTATTTCATGATTGCAACTTGCTGAAAAGTGTCAACAGTGTTCCTTTCATCGAGTTTAAACAGTACAGCAAAATGGTAATTAACAGAGTGACATTGTTTTTGAAAAACTGTTTATTTCTGTATTACATGATTGCAACTTGCTGAAAAGTGTCAACAGTGTTCCTATCATCCTGAATAAGCAGTACAGCAAAAACGGTACTTACAGAGTGCATCAAACATGATTTAGGCCTTGTTTGGGAAAAACTATTTATTTCTGTATTTCATGATTGCAACTGCTGAAAAGTGTCAACAATGTTCCTTTCATCGAGTTTAAACAGTACAGCAAAATGGTAATTAACAGAGTGACCTTGTTTTTGAAAAACTGTTTATTTCTGTATTACATGATTGCAACTTGCTGAAAAGTGTCAACAGTGTTCCTTTCATCCTGAATAAGCAGTACATCAAAAACGGTACTTACAGAGTGCATCAAACATGACTTAGACCTTGTTTGTGAAAAACAGTTTATTCCTGTATTTCATGATTGCAACTTGCTGAAAAGTGTGCACAGTGTTCCTATCATCCTGATTAAGCAGTACAGCAAAAATGGTACTTACAGAGTGCATCAAACATGATTTAGGCCTTGTTTGGGAAAAACTATTTATTTCTGTATTTCATGATTGCAACTTTCTGAAAAGTGTCAACAGTGTACCTACCTTTCATCGAGTTTAAACAGTACAGCAAAATGGTAATTAACAGAGTGACCTAGTTTTTGAAAAACTGTTTATTTCTGTATTACATGATTTCAACTTGCTGAAAAGTGTCAACAGTTTTCCTATCATCCTGAATAAGCAGTACAGCAAAAACGGTACTTACAGAGTGCATCAAACATGACTTAGACCTTGTTTGTGAAAAACGGTTTATTTCTGTATTTCATGATTGCAACTTTCTGAAAAGTGTCAACAGTGTACCTACCTTTCATCGAGTTTAAACAGTACAGCAAAATGGTAATTTACAGAGTGACCTTGTTTTTGAAAAACTGTTTATTTCTGTATTACATGATTGCAACTTGCTGAAAAGTGTCAACAGTGTTCCTATCATCCTGAATAAGCAGTACAGCAAAAACGGTACTTACAGAGTGCATCAAACATGATTTAGGCCTTGTTTGGGAAAAACTATTTATTTCTGTATTACATGATTGCAACTTGCTGAAAAGTGTCAACAGTGTTCCTATCATCCTGAATAAGCAGTACATCAAAAACGGTACTTACAGAGTGCATCAAACATGACTTAGACCTTGTTTGTGAAAAACGGTTTATTTCTGTATTTCATGATTGCAACTTTCTGAAAAGTGTCAACAGTGTACCTACCTTTCATCGAGTTTAAACAGTACAGCAAAATGGTAATTTACAGAGTGACCTTGTTTTTGAAAAACTGTTTATTTCTGTATTACATGATTGCAACTTGCTGAAAAGTGTCAACAGTGTTCCTATCATCCTGAATAAGCAGTACAGCAAAAACGGTACTTACAGAGTGCATCAAACATGATTTAGGCCTTGTTTGGGAAAAACTATTTATTTCTGTATTTCATGATTGCAACTTGCTGAAAAGTGTCAACAATGTTCCTTTCATCGAGATTAAACAGTACAGCAAAATGGTACTTACAGAGTGACTCAAACATGACTTTGGACCTTGTTTTTGAAAAACTGTTTATTTCTGTATTTCATGATTGCAACTTGCTGAAAAGTGTCAACAGTGTTCCTTTCATCGAGTTTAAACAGTACAGCAAAATGGTAATTAACAGAGTGACATTGTTTTTGAAAAACTGTTTATTTCTGTATTACATGATTGCAACTTGCTGAAAAGTGTCAACAGTGTTCCTATCATCCTGAATAAGCAGTACAGCAAAAACGGTACTTACAGAGTGCATCAAACATGATTTAGGCCTTGTTTGGGAAAAACTATTTATTTCTGTATTTCATGATTGCAACTGCTGAAAAGTGTCAACAATGTTCCTTTCATCGAGTTTAAACAGTACAGCAAAATGGTAATTAACAGAGTGACCTTGTTTTTGAAAAACTGTTTATTTCTGTATTACATGATTGCAACTTGCTGAAAAGTGTCAACAGTGTTCCTTTCATCCTGAATAAGCAGTACATCAAAAACGGTACTTACAGAGTGCATCAAACATGACTTAGACCTTGTTTGTGAAAAACGGTTTATTCCTGTATTTCATGATTGCAACTTGCTGAAAAGTGTGCACAGTGTTCCTATCATCCTGATTAAGCAGTACAGCAAAAATGGTACTTACAGAGTGCATCAAACATGATTTAGGCCTTGTTTGGGAAAAACTATTTATTTCTGTATTTCATGATTGCAACTTTCTGAAAAGTGTCAACAGTGTTCCTTTCATCGAGTTTAAACAGTACAGCAAAATGGTAATTAACCTGTTTGGTATAGGGGGCAGTATTGAGAATTTTGGAAAAAATATGTTCCCATTTTTAACTGCCTCCTACACCAACTCAGAAGCTAGAATATGCATATTATTGTTCAGGTTTGGATAGAAAACACTCTGAATTTTCTAAAACTGTTTGAATGGTGTCTGTGAGTATAACAGAACTCCTATGGCAGGCAAAAACCTGACAAGGCTTCAAGCAGGAAGTACCCTGTCTGACAAGGAGTCGTGCGTCTTACCTCTTTTTATTGAAAAGTAAGGATCTTAGCTGTAACGTGACAATTCCCAGGGCTCCAATAGGCTCTCAGAGCCCGCGAAAACCCTGAAGGTTTACGAGGGAGCCTCAGGTTGAAACATATTATCGCCTTTTGTAAGTGGCTGCTCGGAGGACCTTTCAATGATGCGCGTGCATGAGTCGCTTCTGAGGAGAAATTTTATTCGGCTGTTTAGGCTCAATGCATACTCCCGGTCGGAATATTATCACTTCTCTACGACATAAATGGCATAAAAATTGGTTTTAAACAGCGGTTGACATGCTTCGAAGTACGGTAATGGAATATTTAGACATTTTTGACAAGCCAACGCGCCATGCGCGGGACCGTGAGGAAGCATTCTGATAGTGTCTAGAACTCACGAACAAAACGTCGCTGTTGGAATATAACGATGGATTATTTGGGACCAAACCAACATTTGTTATTGAAGTAGAAGTCCTGGCAGTGTATTCTGATGAAGAACAAGCAAGGTAAGAACATTTTTCTTATAGGAAATGTGATTTTGGTGGAGGCTGAACTGGGTGGGTATCTAAATAGCTAGCCCTGTAATGCCGGGCTATGTACTTAGATTATTGCAAAATGTGCTTCATCCGAAAAGCTATTTTAAAATCGGACATATCGAGTGCATAGAGGGGTAATGTATCTATAATTCTTAAAATAATTGTTATGCTTTTTGTGAACGTTTATCGTGAGTAATTTAGCAAACTGTTAGTAAATTCACCGGAAGTTTGAGGTGGTTATGCTTTTTCTGAACGTCACATGCTAATGTAAAAAGCTGGTTTTTGATATAAATATGAACTTGATTGAACAGACATGCATGTATTGTATAACACAATGTCCTAGGTGTGTCATCTGATGAAGATCATAAAAGGTTAGTGCTGCATTTAGCTGTGGTTTGGGTTTATGTGACATGATATGCTAGCTTGAAAAATGGGTGTCAGATTTTTTCTGGCTGGGTACTCTGCTAACATAATCTAATGTTTTGCTTTTGTTGTAAAGCCTTTTTGAAATCGGACAGTGGGGTTAGATTAACGAGATTCTTGTCTTTAAATAGCTGTGAAATAGTCATATGTTTCAGAAATTGAAGTTATAGCATTTCTAACGATTCAAAAATCGCGCCACTGGATTGAAGTGGCTGTTACGTAGGTGGGACGAAATCGTCCCACATACCCCAGAGAGGTTAACAGAGTGACCTTGTTTTTGAAAAACTGTTTATTTCTGTATTACATGATTGCAACTTGCTGAAAAGTGTCAACAGTGTTCCTATCATCCTGAATAAGCAGTACATCAAAAACGGTACTTGCAGAGTGCATCAAACATGACTTAGACCTTGTTTGTGAAAAACTATTTATTTCTGTATTTCATGATTGCAACTGCTGAAAAGTGTCAACAATGTTCCTTTCATCGAGTTTAAACAGTACAGCAAAATGGTAATTTACAGAGTGACCTTGTTTTTGAAAAACTGTTTATTTCTGTATTACATGATTGCAACTTGCTGAAAAGTGTCAACAGTGTTCCTATCATCCTGAATAAGCAGTACATCAAAAACGGTACTTACAGAGTGCATCAAACATGACTTAGACCTTGTTTGTGAAAAACGGTTTATTCCTGTATTTCATGATTGCAACTTGCTGAAAAGTGTGCACAGTGTTCCTATCATCCTGATTAAGCAGTACAGCAAAAATGGTACTTACAGAGTGCATCAAACATGATTTAGGCCTTGTTTGGGAAAAACTATTTATTTCTGTATTTCATGATTGCAACTTTCTGAAAAGTGTCAACAGTGTACCTACCTTTCATCGAGTTTAAACAGTACAGCAAAATGGTAATTAACAGAGTGACCTAGTTTTTGAAAAACTGTTTATTTCTGTATTACATGATTTCAACTTGCTGAAAAGTGTCAACAGTGTTCCTATCATCCTGAATAAGCAGTACAGCAAAAATGGTACTTACAGAGTGCATCAAACATGATTTAGGCCTTGTTTGGGAAAAACTATTTATTTCTGTATTTCATGATTGCAACTTGCTGAAAAGTGTCAACAATGTTCCTTTCATCGAGATTAAACAGTACAGCAAAATGGTACTTACAGAGTGACTCAAACATGACTTTGGACCTTGTTTTTGAAAAACTGTTTATTTCTGTATTTCATGATTGCAACTTGCTGAAAAGTGTCAACAGTGTTCCTTTCATCGAGTTTAAACAGTACAGCAAAATGGTAATTAACAGAGTGACATTGTTTTTGAAAAACTGTTTATTTCTGTATTACATGATTGCAACTTGCTGAAAAGTGTCAACAGTGTTCCTATCATCCTGAATAAGCAGTACATCAAAAACGGTACTTACAGAGTGCATCAAACATGACTTAGACCTTGTTTGTGAAAAACGGTTTATTCCTGTATTTCATGATTGCAACTTGCTGAAAAGTGTGCACAGTGTTCCTATCATCCTGATTAAGCAGTACAGCAAAAATGGTACTTACAGAGTGCATCAAACATGATTTAGGCCTTGTTTGGGAAAAACTATTTATTTCTGTATTTCATGATTGCAACTTTCTGAAAAGTGTCAACAGTGTACCTACCTTTCATCGAGTTTAAACAGTACAGCAAAATGGTAATTAACAGAGTGACCTAGTTTTTGAAAAACTGTTTATTTCTGTATTACATGATTTCAACTTGCTGAAAAGTGTCAACAGTGTTCCTATCATCCTGAATAAGCAGTACAGCAAAAACGGTACTTACAGAGTGCATCAAACATGATTTAAGCCTTGTTTGGGAAAAACTATTTATTTCTGTATTTCATGATTGCAACTGCTGAAAAGTGTCAACAATGTTCCTTTCATCGAGTTTAAACAGTACAGCAAAATGGTAATTAACAGAGTGACCTTGTTTTTGAAAAACTGTTTATTTCTGTATTACATGATTGCAACTTGCTGAAAAGTGTCAACAGTGTTCCTATCATCCTGAATAAGCAGTACATCAAAAACGGTACTTGCAGAGTGCATCAAACATGACTTAGACCTTGTTTGTGAAAAACTATTTATTTCTGTATTTCATGATTGCAACTGCTGAAAAGTGTCAACAATGTTCCTTTCATCGAGTTTAAACAGTACAGCAAAATGGTAATTTACAGAGTGACCTTGTTTTTGAAAAACTGTTTATTTCTGTATTACATGATTGCAACTTGCTGAAAAGTGTCAACAGTGTAACTGAATGAAACATATCGAGCACTCGTAAGTAGACAGCTCTTTTTATTTAAAAATAACTTCATATTCTCGTAGCCTATAGCTCTCTATGTTAGACAAGTTGCAGCACTCCTGGGCTACAGAACACAAAGATCCATCCTGAATAAGCAGTACATCAAAAACGGTACTTACAGAGTGCATCAAACATGACTTAGACCTTGTTTGTGAAAAACGGTTTATTCCTGTATTTCATGATTGCAACTTGCTGAAAAGTGTGCACAGTGTTCCTATCATCCTGATTAAGCAGTACAGCAAAAATGGTACTTACAGAGTGCATCAAACATGATTTAGGCCTTGTTTGGGAAAAACTATTTATTTCTGTATTTCATGATTGCAACTTTCTGAAAAGTGTCAACAGTGTACCTACCTTTCATCGAGTTTAAACAGTACAGCAAAATGGTAATTAACAGAGTGACCTAGTTTTTGAAAAACTGTTTATTTCTGTATTACATGATTTCAACTTGCTGAAAAGTGTCAACAGTGTTCCTATCATCCTGAATAAGCAGTACAGCAAAAACGGTACTTACAGAGTGCATCAAACATGATTTAAGCCTTGTTTGGGAAAAACTGTTTATTTCTGTATTTCATGATTGCAACTTGCTGAAAAGTGTCAACAGTGTTCCTTTCATCGAGTTTAAACAGTACAGCAAAATGGTAATTAACAGAGTGACATTGTTTTTGAAAAACTGTTTATTTCTGTATTACATGATTGCAACTTGCTGAAAAGTGTCAACAGTGTTCCTATCATACATGAAGGGACGTCGCGTGCGCCATCCGTATGGTTAGTGAGAAAGTCCATGTTGCAAATGTACCCTCCCTTACTAGACGTCCGACCACGTCCGATAAATCCGCGGACGGCGTCGGGCCGCTCGCGGGGGCCGGATCTTCCAGGAAGTCATCGAACGGAGTCTCTCGGACCTTCGGTTTCCGTTTAATTAAATTTTCAAATTTTGGTCATTTCCTTGCAGTCCCGGATTATTCCACGAGAGGGCGTATGGAATCATATTGCAAATGTAACATATATCACCAATCGCGACACGGCTTTTTCTCCTAAACGGAAGATAATTCGAAGACGAAACTCGGTCTGCGTGGGTTTGGCATAATGGGCAGTTGGCCCCGAACAGGATGGAGTCGAGGCCTCGACGCTTTTCGAGTTAAGGCTATTTTTCTGGGATTGAAAGTCAAAGAGGAAAATAGAGTGCTGATTTGACCGCTTCACATCAAACTACATGAGCCTACGGTGTCAGGAGAATAGGAACCATGCATTTACCAATGTTCATTTCAGAGAAATTGTACAATGACACATTGGTGATATTCAACAACAAGAGGTTTTTTTTTCAAAAAAGTTACATATCCAGTTGCAGCGTGTTCAGATGAGTCCGTTAAGGCAGGTTTCGGAGCTCTGCGAGATTTCTGTGATTTTCTGTGATTTTCTGAAACAAC
Source organism: Salmo trutta (assembly GCF_901001165.1). Classification (NCBI taxonomy): domain Eukaryota; kingdom Metazoa; phylum Chordata; class Actinopteri; order Salmoniformes; family Salmonidae; genus Salmo; species Salmo trutta. The sequence continues at coordinate 114,988 of NC_042979.1, read as the reverse complement.
ACACACTTGTTCAACCCTCTGTAAATAAGTCAGTTCTTAACAGAAACACTTAAAACTCAATATTCTATAAGAGTCTAACGTTCAGATTCCTGTGTCAACCAGAAATGCCTTATAATGGTGTCATAGGGGCTGTTTTGAAGGGTTAAAAAGGTCAGATCTTTCCACAACTTCATATGTGTGACTAGGCAACCCTCATGAACTGTAAATCAGTCATTTATCCCATCAGATGTCAAAGAAAAGCTCTCTCAAACACACACACAGCAAGGACGGAGTGACACAGTGCGGTGCTTAAAGACACAAAGAGCCTGCAATGGCATTACCATTATCTCTAGGCTGAGACGAGTTCAATGAGACGCCCCGCTTGACCGTAGCTTGCTCGGTATGAGCGCAGCGACCGTGAGAAAACTAGGCCCAAAATGAGGCCTGCACCAATATGTCAAGTGCTTATGGGTGACAGTGAGAGAACCATTAGGGTTAGAAGCACAATTCAACCTCAGGAGCGTTCCTGAGGTCCTCCCGATCTGTGCAAGCCTAACCTTGACCCTGTGGCATTAACCCTTCACAGTGAAAAGAAGGTGTTTAGATCAAACTGTGTGCAATGACTTCTCTCCCCATAGGAATACATTGACAATTCTCCTAAATTCAACCTGAAGTCTATGTGGGTTATGAATGCCTTATGAACCTGTCTTCTATAACAATCCATCAGGCTACTGTGAGGTCTACCTGTGTCGATTCTAAGGTTCCTGGAGCAACCGGAAAGTTGTTAAAACAGCCAAGAGCTATTGTCATATGGTCAACCTGCATATAGTGAAAATCACGCAACTCAACCATCTGTCATTCAGTCAATTCTTAAGGTAGAGACTTCATATTCAGGATTCTGTTTATGTCTACCCCAAAGACAACGTGTGTGAAGTAAGAGCTTCATGTGACAACCGGAAGTTGTTAAAAACAGCCAAGAGCTATTGTCATATGGTCAACCTGCATATAGTGAAAATCACGCAACTCAACCATCTGTTATTCAGTCAATTCTTAAGGTAGAGACTTCATATTCAGGATTCTGTTTATGTCTAACCCAAAGACAACGTGTGTTGAGTAAGAGCTTCCTGTGACAACCGGAAGTGGTTAAAAACAGCCAAGAGCTATTGTCATATAACCTGCACACAGTGAAAATCAAGCAACTCAACCCTATGCCATCCAGCCAATTCTTTAGGTAGAGACTTCATATTGAGGATTCTGTATATGCCTACCCCAAAGACAACGTGTGTCTATTCTTTTTGCAAAAAAAACAAAAACACACACACACAATTTGGCCATAGGGACATAGTGTGGGGCTTAGAGTCTTATACCGCCTTCAATAGTTACTTTCGTTCAAACGATTCAAGAACCGTCAGACCTAGAGCTCTGAAATTTTAGAAACCTGTTCTAGAGCTCAAGTCGATAGTGCACAGTGATTTATGGGGCTCTAGAAGGTTCTCTGACCGAGAAACCGCCTCGTACATTTGCAATATTTTCAATTCATTTTGAATATCACGGACATGGCGACATGTAGAAATGTCCCAGAGTCGCAAGACTAGGTGCATTGAAACCGGCTCGGCCCATAGAGACGGACCCCAATATCTCTGTCCAATAGCTCATTCAGGGACCCCGTAGTAACGCCCTGAAAAAGTGGATTTTCAGCACCAATTAGGCCATTGCTCGGGCACCGAATGACCTATCGAGCCGAAACTTCGGATTCGGGGTCGCCTCACATAGGCCTACACATAATGTCAGAGCTGGACCCGCAGCTATAACGTAACTATGTGTTTTAGGTTTTTTTATGGTTAAAATTGAAAGCACTGTGAATTATGGGCCTTCTCTGACATATGTGATAGTTGGCTTCTATACGAGTTGGAAAAAGTGGATTTGGTGTCAGATGCTATCAGTTTGGTGTCAGATTGACATCTAATTGACTGATGGACGCTGACTGCTGGGTGACGAGCAATGGAGAGGAACCACAGTCACTGCCCGGCCATCCCGAGTTCATCGGGCCAGTCAATTATGCATTTCTGCAGGATTTTTGAGCATGCCTAAATTTGTAATGCTAAATGCCCATTAAATCATGTTGCAAACGTAACGCGCTATATTGCAAACGTAACGTGCGTTTGCAATATGATTCAACAGCAGAAAATATCACCAAAGTTGACATGATGAAATCAACACAATGAGCGACAGAGAGGAACCACAGTCACTGCCCGGCCATCCCCAGTTCATCGGGCCAGTCAATTATGCATTTCTGCAGTGGTTTTGAGCATGCCAAAGTTGTGATGCTAAATGCCCATTGAATCATATTGCAAATGCGCATCCGTGTATTTGTAATATGATTCAACAGCAAAAAATGTCACCAAAGTTGACATGATGAAATCAACACAATGAGCGACAGAGAGGAACCACAGTCACTGCCCGGCCATCCCGAGTTCATCAGGCCAGTCAATTATGCATTTCTGCAGTATTTTTGAGCATGCCTAAATTTGTGATGCTAAATGCCCATTAAATCATATTGCAAACGTAACGCGCTATATTGCAAACGTAACGTGCGTTTGCAATATGACTCAACAGCAAAAAATATCACCAATGTTGACATGATGAAATCAACACAATGAGCAATAGAGAGGAACCACAGTCACTGCCCGGCCATCCCCAGTTCATCGGGACAGTCAATTTTGCATATCTTTAGTGTTTTTGAGCATGCCAAATTCGTGATGTTGAGGCCCATTGAATCATATTGCAAATGCGCATCCGTGCACATGGTGACCCGAAATGGGTTACCAGGAGTAATTTTTTAGAAGGGTTTTAAATGCCTTTAGGGTGGTGCAAGGGGTGCACGGTTGGGTAGGGAGCACCTTCCATCAGTGCCCATCCAGTATAAGGCGCCCCTAGTCATTTTGGACATTTTTCAAAAAATCGCTAAAAAACGACAATCCCACTTCTCTCATGTCACCATCAAGTCATGGAGAGTTACCACAGTCACTGCCCGGCCATTCCCAGTTCATCGGGACAGTCAATTTTGCATATCTTTAGTGTTTTTGAGCATGCCAAATTCGTGATGTTGAGGCCCATTGAATCATATTGCAAATGCGCATCCGTGCACATGGTGACCCGAAATGGGTTACCAGGAGTAATTTTTTAGAATGGTTTTAAATGCCTTTAGGGTGGTGCAAGGGGTGCACGGTTGGGTAGGGAGCACCTTCCATCAGTGCCCATCCAGTATGGGGCGCCCTTAGTCATTTTGGACATTTTTCAAAAAAAAATCGCTAAAAAACGACAATCCCACTTGTCTCATGTCACCATCAAGCCATGGAGAGGAACCACAGTCACTGCCCAGCCATCACCAGTTCATCGGGACAGTTAATTTTGCCTTTCTGCAGTGTTTTTGAGCATGCCAAATTCGTGATGTTGAGGCCCATTGAATCATATTGCAAATGCGCATCAGTGCACATGGTGACCCGAAATGGGTTACCAGGAGTAATTTTTTAGAAGGCTTTTAAATGCCTTTAGGGTGGTGCAAGGGGTCCACGGTTGGGTAGGGAGAACCTTCCATCAGTGCCCATCCAGTATGGGGCGCACCAAGTCATTTTGGACATTTTTCCAAAAAATCGCTAAAAAACGACAATCCCACTTGTCTAATGTCACCATCAAGCCATGGAGAGGAACCACAGTCACTGCCCGGCCATCACCAGTTCATCGGGACAGTTAATTTTGCCTTTCTGCAGTGTTTTTGAGCATGCCAAATTCGTGATGTTGAGGCCCATTGAATCATATTGCAAATGCGCATCAGTGCACATGGTGACCCGAAATGGGTTACCAGGAGTAATTTTTTAGAAGGCTTTTAAATGCCTTTAGAGGGTGCAAGGGGTGCACGGTTGGGTAGGGAGCACCTTCCATCAGTGCCCATCCAGTATGGGGCGCCCCTAGTCATTTTGGACATTTTTCAAAAAAATTGCTAAAAAACGACAATCCCACTTCTCTCATGTCACCATCAAGCCATGGAGAGGAACCACAGTCACTGCCCGGCCATCCCCAGTTCATCGGGACAGTCAATTTTGCATATCTTTAGTGTTTTTGAGCATGCCAAATTCGTGATGTTGAGGCCCATTGAATCATATTGCAAATGCGCATCAGTGCACATGGTGACCCGAAATGGGTTACCAGGAGTAATTTTTTAGAAGGGTTTTAAATGCCTTTAGAGGGTGCAAGGGGTGCACGGTTGGGTAGGGAGCACCTTCCATCAGTGCCCATCCAGTATGGGGCGCCCCTAGTCATTTTGGACATTTTTCAAAAAAATTGCTAAAAAACGACAAAACCACTTCTCTCATGTCACCATCAAGCCATTGAGAGGAACCACAGTCACTGCACGGCCATCCCCAGTTCATCGGGACAGTCAATTATGCATTTCTGCAGTGGTTTTGAGCATGCCAAAGTTGTGATGCTAAATGCCCATTGAATCATATTGCAAACGTAACACGCAATATTGCAAATGTAACGCGCATTTGCAACATGATTCAACAGCAAAAAATATCACCAAAGTTGACATGATGAAATCAACACAAAGAGCGATGGAGAGGAACCACAGTTACTGCACGGCCATCCCCAGTTCATCGGGACAGTCAATTATGCATTTCTGCAGTGGTTTTGAGCATGCCACATTTGTGATGCTAAATGCCCATTGAATCATATTGCAAACGTAACATGGAATATTGCAAATGTAACGCGCATTTGCAACATGATTCAACAGCAAAAAATATCACCAAAGTTGACATGATGAAATCAACACAACGAGCGATGGAGAGGAACCACAGTCACTGCACGGCCATCCCCAGTTCATCGGGACAGTCAATTATGCATTTCTGCAGTGGTTTTGAGCATGCCAAAGTTGTGATGCTAAATGCCCATTGAATCATATTGCAAATGCGCATCCGTGTATTTGCAATATGATTCTACAGCAAAAAATATCACCAAAGGTGACATGATGAAATCAACACAACGAGCGATGGAGAGGAACCAGGAGCGTTCCTGAGGTCCTCCCGATCTGTGCAAGCCAACCTTGACCCTGTGGCATTAACCCTTCACAGTGAAAAGAAGGTGTTTAGATCAAACTGTGTGCAATGACTTCTCTCCCCATAGGAACACATAGACTATTCTCCAAAATTCAACCTGAAGTCTATGTGGGTTATGAATGCCTTATGAACCTGTCTTCTACAACAATCCATCATGCTACTGTGAGGTCTACCTGTGTCGATTCTAAGGTTCCTGTGACAACTGGAAGTGGTTAAAAACACCCAAGAGCTATCGTCATATAACCTGCACATAGTGAAAATCACGCAACTCAACCATCTGTTACTCAGTCAATTCTTAAGGTAGAGACTTCTTATTCAGGATTCTGTTTATGTCTACCCCAAAGACAACGTGTGTGAAGCAAGAGCTTCCTGTGACAACCGGAAGTGGTTAAAATCACCCAAGAGCTATTGTCATATTACGTGCGCATAGTGAAAATCACGCAACTCAACCATCTGTTACTCAGTCAATTCTTAAGGTAGAGACTTCTTATTCAGGATTCTGTTTATGTCTACCCCAAAGACAACGTGTGTGAAGCAACAGCTTCCTGTGACAACCGGAAGTGGTTAAAAACACCCAAGAGCTATTGTCATTTGGCCACCTGCAGATAGTGAAAATCACGCAACTCAACCATCTGTTATTCAGTCAATTCTTAAGGTAGAGACTTCTTATTCAGGATTCCGTTTATGTCTACCCCAAAGACAACGTGTGTGAAGCAAGAGCTTCCTGTGACAACGGGAAGTGGTTAAAATCACCCAAGAGCTATTGTCATATTACGTGCGCATAGTGAAAATCACGCAACTCAACCATCTGTTTCTCAGTCAATTCTTAAGGTAGAGACTTCTTATTCAGGATTCCGTTTATGTCTACCCCAAAGACAACGTGTGTGAAGCAAGAGCTTCCTGTGACAACCGGAAGTGGTTAAAATCACCCAAGAGCTATTGTCATATTACGTGCGCATAGTGAAAATCACGCAACTCAACCATCTGTTTCTCAGTCAATTCTTAAGGTAGAGACTTCTTATTCAGGATTCTGTTTATGTCTACCCCAAAGACAACGTGTGTGAAGCAAGAGCTTCCTGTGACAACCGGAAGTGGTTAAAAACAGCCTAGAGCTATTGTCATATTGCCACCTGCAGATAGTGAAAATCACGCAACTCAAACATCTGTTACTCAGTCAATTCTTAAGGTAGAGACTTCTTATTCAGGATTCTGTTTATGTCTACCCCAAAGACAACGTGTGTGAAGCAAGAGCTTCCTGTGACAACCGGAAGTGGTTAAAATCACCCAAGAGCCATTGTCATATTAAGTGCGCATAGTGAAAATCACGCAACTCAACCATCTGTTTCTCAGTCAATTCTTAAGGTAGAGACTTCTTATTCAGGATTCTGTTTATGTCTACCCCAAAGACAACATGTGTTGAGTAAGAACTTCCTGTGACAACGGGAAGTGGTTAAAACAGCCTAGAGCTATTGTCATATTAAGTGCGCATAGTGAAAATCACGCAACTCAACCATCTCTTACTCAGTCAATTCTTAAGGTAGAGACTTCTTATTCAGGATTCTGTTTATGTCTACCCCAAAGACAACGTGTGTGAAGCAACAGCTTCCTGTGACAACCGGAAGTGGTTAAAAACACCCAAGAGCTATTGTCATATTGCCACCTGCAGATAGTGAAAATCACGCAACTCAACCATCTGTTTCTCAGTCAATTCTTAAGGTAGAGACTTCTTATTCAGGATTCTGTTTATGTCTACCCCAAAGACAACGTGTGTTGAGTAAGAACTTCCTGTGACAAAGGGAAGTGGTTAAAACAGCCTAGAGCTATTGTCATATGGACAACCTGCATATAGTGAAAATCACACAACTCAACCATCTGTTACTCAGTCAATTCTTAAGGTAGAGACTTCTTATTCAGGATTCTGTTTATGTCTACCCCAAAGACAACGTGTGTGAAGCAAGAGCTTCCTGTGACAACCGGAAGTGGTTAAAATCACCCACGAGCTATTGTCATATTACGTGCGCATAGTGAAAATCACGCAACTCAACCATCTGTTACTCAGTCAATTCTTAAGGTAGAGACTTCTTATTCAGGATTCTGTTTATGTATACCCCAAAGACAACGTGTGTGAAGCAAGAGCTTCCTGTGACAACCGGAAGTGTTTGAAATCACCCAAGAGCTATTGTCATATTACGTGCGCATAGTGAAAATCACGCAACTCAACCATCTGTTTCTCAGTCAATTCTTAAGGTAGAGACTTCTTATTCAGGATTCTGTTTATGTCTACCCCAAAGACAACGTGTGTTGAGTAAGAACTTCCTGTGACAAAGGGAAGTGGTTAAAACAGCCTAGAGCTATTGTCATATGGTCAACCTGCATATAGTGAAAATCACGCAACTCAACCATCTGTTTCTCAGTCAATTCTTAAGGTAGAGACTTCTTATACAGGATTCCGTTTATGTCTACCCCAAAGACATAATGTGTTGAGTAAGAACTTCCTGTGACAACGGGAAGTGGTTAAAACAGCCTAGAGCTATTGTCATATTAAGTGCGCATAGTGAAAATCACGCAACTCAACCATCTCTTACTCAGTCAATTCTTAAGGTAGAGACTTCTTATTCAGGATTCTGTTTATGTCTACCCCAAAGACAACGTGTGTGAAGCAAGAGCTTCCTGTGACAACCGGAAGTGGGTAAAATCACCCAAGAGCTATTGTCATATTAAGTGCGCATAGTGAAAATCACGCAACTCAACCATCTGTTTCTCAGTCAATTCTTAAGGTAGAGACTTCTTATTCAGGATTCCGTTTATGTCTACCCCAAAGACAACGTGTGTGAAGCAAGAGCTTCCTGTGACAACCGGAAGTGGTTTAAAATAGCCTAGAGCTATTGTCATATTGCCACCTGCAGATAGTGAAAATCACGCAACTCAACCATCTGTTATTCAGTCAATTCTTAAGGTAGAGACTTCTTATTCAGGATTCTGTTTATGTCTACCCCAAAGACAACGTGTGTGAAGCAAGAGCTTCCTGTGACAACCGGAAGTGGTTAAAATCACCCAAGAGCTATTGTCATATTACGTGCGCATAGTGAAATTCACGCAACTCAACCATCTGTTTCTCAGTCAATTCTTAAGGTAGAGACTTCTTATTCAGGATTCTGTTTATGTCTACCCCAAAGACAACGTGTGTGAAGCAAGAGCTTCCTGTGACAACCGGAAGTGGTTAAAAACACCCAAGAGCTATTGTCATATTACGTGCGCATAGTGAAAATCACGCAACTCAACCATCTGTTTCTCAGTCAATTCTGAAGGTAGAGACTTCTTATTCAGGATTCCGTTTATGTCTACCCCAAAGACAACGTGTGTGAAGCAAGAGCTTCCTGTGACAACCGGAAGTGGTTTAAAATAGCCTAGAGCTATTGTCATATTGCCACCTGCATATAGTGAAAATCACGCAACTCAACCATCTGTTATTCAGTCAATTCTTAAGGTAGAGACTTCTTATTCAGGATTCTGTTTATGTCTACCCCAAAGACAACGTGTGTGAAGCAAGAGCTTGTGACAACCGGAAGTGGTTAAAATCACCCAAGAGCTATTGTCATATTACGTGCGCATAGTGAAATTCACTCAACTCAACCATCTGTTTCTCAGTCAATTCTTAAGGTAGAGACTTCTTATTCAGGATTCTGTTTATGTCTACCCCAAAGACAACGTGTGTGAAGCAAGAGCTTCCTGTGACAACCGGAAGTGGTTAAAAACACCCAAGAGCTATTGTCATATTACGTGCGCATAGTGAAAATCACGCAACTCAACCATCTGTTTCTCAGTCAATTCTGAAGGTAGAGACTTCTTATTTTTATGGTTAAAATTGAAAGCACTGTGAATTATGGGCCTTCTCTGACATATGTGATAGTTGGCTTCTATACGAGTTGGAAAAAGTGGATTTGGTGTCAGATGCTATCAGTTTGGTGTCAAAATGACATCTAATTGACTGATGGACGGTGACTGCTGGGTGACGAGCAATGGAGAGGAACCACAGTCACTGCCCGGCCATCCCGAGTTCATCGAGCCAGTCAATAATGCATTTCTGCAGTATTTTTGAGAATGCCTAAATTTGTGATGCTAAATGCCCATTGAATCATATTGCAAACGTAACGCGCAATATTGCAAATGTAACGCGCATTTGCAAGATGATTCAACAGCAAAAAATATCACCAAAGTTGACATGATGAAATCAACACAACGAGCGATGGAGAGGAACCACAGTCACTGCACGGCCATCCCGAGATCATCGGGCCAGTCAATTATGCATTCTGAGCATGTCAAATTCGTTAAAAATGTTAAAAGCAACAGAGTCCCACTTCTCCCTCATCATACATGACAAGTAGACCATCTGCGTTGATTGATGGCTCAACATAGGGATATATATCATTTGGGCAGTATAAATGCCATTTGGACCATGGTTCACTGACTTTTGGGTTTGGAAACCGACTTCCTATGATCGTACATGGCAAACGGACAAACATACTGATTTGGCACATTCAATACTTTCATACATGTATAATTGACAAAAAAAGAATTGGACATTTCATTTGCACATTTCTAATGGCATTTGGCAAAAAATATAAATTTGTCACTTTTGACTTCCTATGAAATCATATTCCAAATGCACAAATCATATGCCTTATGCACAAGCAAATATGTCACTTTTGACTTCCTATGAAATCATATTCCAAATGCACAAAACATATGCCTTATGCACAAGCAAAAACAACCCAAAAAATTATGTCAATAAAATATGTCAAAAGTATGTCCATACAGCTCTTATACATGTGTAATTGACATAAAAATCAAAAAAAATTCGAAAAAACGGTCCAGAAACCACTTTTTTAGGGTTGAAAAGTTTTCAAAAAATATGTCATTTTTTCAAAATTTGACACTTGGGACTTGAATTGTGTTACATTTGCAATATGAAAATTCACTGCGGAGAGCTCTAGCTATCTTTTGGATATTTGCTGTAATTTGGCACTTGCAATACTTCCACAAGTGACCAAAAAAAGCATTGGATATGTCATTTTGCAAAAAAAAAGAAAAAAAAAATGTCACTTTTTTCCTATGAAATCATATTCAAAATGCACAAATCATATGCCTTGCGCACAAGCAAAAGCAACCCAAAAAACGACATCAATAAAAAACGTCAGAAGCATGTTCATACAGCTCTTATACATGTGTAATTGACATAACAATCGAAAAAATTTCGAAAAACGGTCCAGAAACCACTTTTTTACAAGATGCTAAGTTTTCAAAAAAAATATCATTTTATCAAAATCTGAGACTTGGGTAAGAATTGGGTATCATTTGCTGTATGAAAAACCAAGGTGGAGCACGCTCGCCATCTAAAGGAAATTTGGGGTGTTACAATTGGCAATTGCCATCGGAAAATTGCCATATGATTGGCCCGGAGATGGGCCGCTTTGGGTGGTTTTTGCAATCGTGTGTATGATTCGTGCTATGCCAATATGTTGCCATGTTATTTTGTCCAAATCAGGGGGGTAATCCCTTACATCAAAAACGGTACTTACAGAGTGCATCAAACATGACTTAGACCTTGTTTGTGAAAAACGGTTTATTCCTGTATTTCATGATTGCAACTTGCTGAAAAGTGTGCACAGTGTTCCTATCATCCTGATTAAGCAGTACAGCAAAAATGGTACTTACAGAGTGCATCAAACATGATTTAGGCCTTGTTTGGGAAAAACTATTTATTTCTGTATTTCATGATTGCAACTTTCTGAAAAGTGTCAACAGTGTACCTACCTTTCATCGAGTTTAAACAGTACAGCAAAATGGTAATTAACAGTGACCTAGTTTTTGAAAAACTGTTTATTTCTGTATTACATGATTTCAACTTGCTGAAAAGTGTCAACAGTGTTCCTATCAACCTGAATAAGCAGTACAGCAAAAACGGTACTTACAGAGTGCATCAAACATGACTTAGACCTTGTTTGTGAAAAACGGTTTATTTCTGTATTTCATGATTGCAACTTTCTGAAAAGTGTCAACAGTGTACCTACCTTTCATCGAGTTTAAACAGTACAGCAAAATGGTAATTTACAGAGTGACCTTGTTTTTGAAAAACGGTTTATTTCTGTATTACATGATTGCAACTTGCTGAAAAGTGTCAACAGTGTTCCTATCATCCTGAATAAGCAGTACAGCAAAAACGGTACTTACAGAGTGCATCAAACATGATTTAGGCCTTGTTTGGGAAAAACTATTTATTTCTGTATTACATGATTGCAACTTGCTGAAAAGTGTCAACAGTGTTCCTATCATCCTGAATAAGCAGTACAGCAAAAACGGTACTTACAGAGTGCATCAAACATGATTTAAGCCTTGTTTGGGAAAAACTATTTATTTCTGTATTTCATGATTGCAACTTGCTGAAAAGTGTCAACAATGCTCCTTTCATCGAGATTAAACAGTACAGCAAAATGGTACTTACAGAGTGACTCAAACATGACTTTGGACCTTGTTTTTGAAAAACTGTTTATTTCTGTATTACATGATTGCAACTTGCTGAAAAGTGTCAACAGTGTTCCTTTCATCGAGTTTAAACAGTACAGCAAAATGGTAATTAACAGAGTGACCTAGTTTTTGAAAAACTGTTTATTTCTGTATTACATGATTTCAACTTGCTGAAAAGTGTCAACAGTGTTCCTATCATCCTGAATAAGCAGTACAGCAAAAACGGTACTTACAGAGTGCATCAAACATGACTTAGACCTTGTTTGTGAAAAACGGTTTATTTCTGTATTTCATGATTGCAACTTTCTGAAAAGTGTCAACAGTGTACCTACCTTTCATCGAGTTTAAACAGTACAGCAAAATGGTAATTTACAGAGTGACCTTGTTTTTGAAAAACTGTTTATTTCTGTATTACATGATTGCAACTTGCTGAAAAGTGTCAACAGTGTTCCTATCATCCTGAATAAGCAGTACATCAAAAACGGTACTTACAGAGTGCATCAAACATGATTTAGGCCTTGTTTGGAAAAACTATTTATTTCTGTATTACATGATTGCAACTTGCTGAAAAGTGTCAACAGTGTTCCTATCATCCTGAATAAGCAGTACAGCAAAAACGGTACTTACAGAGTGCATCAAACATGATTTAAGCCTTGTTTGGGAAAAACTATTTATTTCTGTATTTCATGATTGCAACTTGCTGAAAAGTGTCAACAATGCTCCTTTCATCGAGATTAAACAGTACAGCAAAATGGTACTTACAGAGTGACTCAAACATGACTTTGGACCTTGTTTTTGAAAAACTGTTTATTTCTGTATTACATGATTGCAACTTGCTGAAAAGTGTCAACAGTGTTCCTATCATCCTGAATAAGCAGTACATCAAAAACGGTACTTGCAGAGTGCATCAAACATGACTTAGACCTTGTTTGTGAAAAACGGTTTATTCCTGTATTTCATGATTGCAACTTGCTGAAAAGTGTGCACAGTGTTCCTATCATCCTGATTAAGCAGTACAGCAAAAATGGTACTTACAGAGTGCATCAAACATGATTTAGGCCTTGTTTGGGAAAAACTGTTTATTTCTGTATTTCATGATTGCAACTTGCTGAAAAGTGTCAACAGTGTTCCTTTCATCGAGTTTAAACAGTACAGCAAAATGGTAATTTACAGAGTGACCTTGTTTTTGAAAAACTGTTTATTTCTGTATTACATGATTGCAAGTTGCTGAAAAGTGTCAACAGTGTTCCTATCATCCTGAATAAGCAGTACAGCAAAAACGGTACTTACAGAGTGCATCAAACATGACTTAGACCTTGTTTGTGAAAAACGGTTTATTTCTGTATTTCATGATTGCAACTTTCTGAAAAGTGTCAACAGTGTACCTACCTTTCATCGAGTTTAAACAGTACAGCAAAATGGTAATTTACAGAGTGACCTTGTTTTTGAAAAACTGTTTATTTCTGTATTACATGATTGCAACTTGCTGAAAAGTGTCAACAATGTTCCTTTCATCGAGTTTAAACAGTACAGCAAAATGGTAATTAACAGAGTGACCTTGTTTTTGAAAAACTGTTTATTTCTGTATTACATGATTGCAACTTGCTGAAAAGTGTCAACAGTGTTCCTATCATCCTGAATAAGCAGTACAGCAAAAACGGTACTTACAGAGTGCATCAAACATGATTTAAGCCTTGTTTGGGAAAAACTATTTATTTCTGTATTTCATGATTGCAACTTGCTGAAAAGTGTCAACAATGCTCCTTTCATCGAGATTAAACAGTACAGCAAAATGGTACTTACAGAGTGACTCAAACATGACTTTGGACCTTGTTTTTGAAAAACTGTTTATTTCTGTGTCAACAATGTTCCTTTCATCGAGTTTAAACAGTACAGCAAAATGGTAATTAACAGAGTGACCTTGTTTTTGAAAAACTGTTTATTTCTGTATTACATGATTGCAACTTGCTGAAAAGTGTCAACAGTGTTCCTATCATCCTGAATAAGCAGTACAGCAAAAACGGTACTTACAGAGTGCATCAAACATGATTTAGGCCTTGTTTGGGAAAAACTATTTATTTCTGTATTTCATGATTGCAACTGCTGAAAAGTGTCAACAATGTTCCTTTCATCGAGTTTAAACAGTACAGCAAAATGGTAATTAACAGAGTGACCTTGTTTTTGAAAAACTGTTTATTTCTGTATTACATGATTGCAACTTGCTGAAAAGTGTCAACAGTGTTCCTATCATCCTGAATAAGCAGTACAGCAAAAACGGTACTTACAGAGTGCATCAAACATGACTTAGACCTTGTTTGTGAAAAACGGTTTATTCCTGTATTTCATGATTGCAACTTGCTGAAAAGTGTGCACAGTGTTCCTATCATCCTGATTAAGCAGTACAGCAAAAATGGTACTTACAGAGTGCATCAAACATGATTTAGGCCTTGTTTGGGAAAAACTATTTATTTCTGTATTTCATGATTGCAACTTGCTGAAAAGTGTCAACAATGTTCCTTTCATCGAGATTAAACAGTACAGCAAAATGGTACTTACAGAGTGACTCAAACATGACTTTGGACCTTGTTTTTGAAAAACTGTTTATTTCTGTATTTCATGATTGCAACTTGCTGAAAAGTGTCAACAGTGTTCCTTTCATCGAGTTTAAACAGTACAGCAAAATGGTAATTAACAGTGACATTGTTTTTGAAAAACTGTTTATTTCTGTATTACATGATTGCAACTTGCTGAAAAGTGTCAACAGTGTTCCTATCATCCTGAATAAGCAGTACAGCAAAAACGGTACTTACAGAGTGCATCAAACATGACTTAGACCTTGTTTGTGAAAAACGGTTTATTTCTGTATTTCATGATTGCAACTTTCTGAAAAGTGTCAACAGTGTACCTACCTTTCATCGAGTTTAAACAGTACAGCAAAATGGTAATTTACAGAGTGACCTTGTTTTTGAAAAACTGTTTATTTCTGTATTACATGATTGCAACTTGCTGAAAAGTGTCAACAATGTTCCTTTCATCGAGTTTAAACAGTACAGCAAAATGGTAATTAACAGAGTGACCTTGTTTTTGAAAAACTGTTTATTTCTGTATTACATGATTGCAACTTGCTGAAAAGTGTCAACAGTGTTCCTTTCATCCTGAATAAGCAGTACAGCAAAAATGGTACTTACAGAGTGCATCAAACATGATTTAGGCCTTGTTTGGGAAAAACTATTTATTTCTGTATTTCATGATTGCAACTTGCTGAAAAGTGTCAACAATGTTCCTTTCATCGAGATTAAACAGTACACCAAAATGGTACTTACAGAGTGACTCAAACATGACTTTGGACCTTGTTTTTGAAAAACTGTTTATTTCTGTATTTCATGATTGCAACTTGCTGAAAAGTGTCAACAGTGTTCCTTTCATCGAGTTTAAACAGTACAGCAAAATGGTAATTAACAGAGTGACATTGTTTTTGAAAAACTGTTTATTTCTGTATTACATGATTGCAACTTGCTGAAAAGTGTCAACAGTGTTCCTATCATCCTGAATAAGCAGTACAGCAAAAACGGTACTTACAGAGTGCATCAAACATGATTTAGGCCTTGTTTGGGAAAAACTATTTATTTCTGTATTTCATGATTGCAACTGCTGAAAAGTGTCAACAATGTTCCTTTCATCGAGTTTAAACAGTACAGCAAAATGGTAATTAACAGAGTGACCTTGTTTTTGAAAAACTGTTTATTTCTGTATTACATGATTGCAACTTGCTGAAAAGTGTCAACAGTGTTCCTATCATCCTGAATAAGCAGTACAGCAAAAACGGTACTTACAGAGTGCATCAAACATGACTTAGACCTTGTTTGTGAAAAACGGTTTATTCCTGTATTTCATGATTGCAACTTGCTGAAAAGTGTGCACAGTGTTCCTATCATCCTGATTAAGCAGTACAGCAAAAATGGTACTTACAGAGTGCATCAAACATGATTTAGGCCTTGTTTGGGAAAAACTATTTATTTCTGTATTTCATGATTGCAACTTGCTGAAAAGTGTCAACAATGTTCCTTTCATCGAGATTAAACAGTACAGCAAAATGGTACTTACAGAGTGACTCAAACATGACTTTGGACCTTGTTTTTGAAAAACTGTTTATTTCTGTATTTCATGATTGCAACTTGCTGAAAAGTGTCAACAGTGTTCCTTTCATCGAGTTTAAACAGTACAGCAAAATGGTAATTAACAGTGACATTGTTTTTGAAAAACTGTTTATTTCTGTATTACATGATTGCAACTTGCTGAAAAGTGTCAACAGTATTCCTATCATCCTGAATAAGCAGTACAGCAAAAACGGTACTTACAGAGTGCATCAAACATGACTTAGACCTTGTTTGTGAAAAACGGTTTATTTCTGTATTTCATGATTGCAACTTTCTGAAAAGTGTCAACAGTGTACCTACCTTTCATCGAGTTTAAACAGTACAGCAAAATGGTAATTTACAGAGTGACCTTGTTTTTGAAAAACTGTTTATTTCTGTATTACATGATTGCAACTTGCTGAAAAGTGTCAACAATGTTCCTTTCATCGAGTTTAAACAGTACAGCAAAATGGTAATTAACAGAGTGACCTTGTTTTTGAAAAACTGTTTATTTCTGTATTACATGATTGCAACTTGCTGAAAAGTGTCAACAGTGTTCCTATCATCCTGAATAAGCAGTACCGCAAAAATGGTACTTACAGAGTGCATCAAACATGATTTAGGCCTTGTTTGGGAAAAACTATTTATTTCTGTATTTCATGATTGCAACTTGCTGAAAAGTGTCAACAATGTTCCTTTCATCGAGATTAAACAGTACACCAAAATGGTACTTACAGAGTGACTCAAACATGACTTTGGACCTTGTTTTTGAAAAACTGTTTATTTCTGTATTTCATGATTGCAACTTGCTGAAAAGTGTCAACAGTGTTCCTTTCATCGAGTTTAAACAGTACAGCAAAATGGTAATTAACAGAAAGACATTGTTTTTGAAAAACTGTTTATTTCTGTATTACATGATTGCAACTTGCTGAAAAGTGTCAACAGTGTTCCTATCATCCTGAATAAGCAGTACAGCAATAACGGTACTTACATAGTGCATCAAACATGATTTAGGCCTTGTTTGGGAAAAACTATTTATTTCTGTATTTCATGATTGCAACTGCTGAAAAGTGTCAACAATGTTCCTTTCATCGAGTTTAAACAGTACAGCAAAATGGTAATTAACAGAGTGACCTTGTTTTTGAAAAACTGTTTATTTCTGTATTACATGATTGCAACTTGCTGAAAAGTGTCAACAGTGTTCCTATCATCCTGAATAAGCAGTACAGCAAAAACGGTACTTACAGAGTGCATCAAACATGACTTAGACCTTGTTTGTGAAAAACGGTTTATTTCTGTATTTCATGATTGCAACTTGCTGAAAAGTGTGCACAGTGTTCCTATCATCCTGATTAAGCAGTACAGCAAAAATGGTACTTACAGAGTGCATCAAACATGATTTAGGCCTTGTTTGGGAAAAACTATTTATTTCTGTATTTCATGATTGCAACTTGCTGAAAAGTGTCAACAATGTTCCTTTCATCGAGATTAAACAGTACAGCAAAATGGTACTTACAGAGTGACTCAAACATGACTTTGGACCTTGTTTTTGAAAAACTGTTTATTTCTGTATTTCATGATTGCAACTTGCTGAAAAGTGTCAACAGTGTTCCTTTCATCGAGTTTAAACAGTACAGCAAAATGGTAATTAACAGAGTGACATTGTTTTTGAAAAACTGTTTATTTCTGTATTACATGATTGCAACTTGCTGAAAAGTGTCAACAGTGTTCCTATCATCCTGAATAAGCAGTACAGCAAAAACGGTACTTACAGAGTGCATCAAACATGATTTAGGCCTTGTTTGGGAAAAACTATTTATTTCTGTATTTCATGATTGCAACTGCTGAAAAGTGTCAACAATGTTCCTTTCATCGAGTTTAAACAGTTCAGCAAAATGGTAATTAACAGAGTGACCTTGTTTTTGAAAAACTGTTTATTTCTGTATTACATGATTGCAACTTGCTGAAAAGTGTCAACAGTGTTCCTATCATCCTGAATAAGCAGTACATCAAAAACGGTACTTACAGAGTGCATCAAACATGACTTAGACCTTGTTTGTGAAAAACGGTTTATTCCTGTATTTCATGATTGCAACTTGCTGAAAAGTGTGCACAGTGTTCCTATCATCCTGATTAAGCAGTACAGCAAAAATGTTACTTACAGAGTGCATCAAACATGATTTAAGCCTTGTTTGGGAAAAACTATTTATTTCTGTATTTCATGATTGCAACTTGCTGAAAAGTGTCAACAATGTTCCTTTCATCGAGATTAAACAGTACAGCAAAATGGTACTTACAGAGTGACTCAAACATGACTTTGGACCTTGTTTTTGAAAAACTGTTTATTTCTGTATTTCATGATTGCAACTTGCTGAAAAGTGTCAACAGTGTTCCTTCCTTTCATCGAGTTTAAACAGTACAGCAAAATGGTAATTAACAGTGACATTGTTTTTGAAAAACTGTTTATTTCTGTATTACATGATTGCAACTTGCTGAAAAGTGTCAACAGTGTTCCTATCATCCTGAATAAGCAGTACAGCAAAAACGGTACTTACAGAGTGCATCAAACATGACTTAGACCTTGTTTGTGAAAAACGGTTTATTTCTGTATTTCATGATTGCAACTTTCTGAAAAGTGTCAACAGTGTACCTACCTTTCATCGAGTTTAAACAGTACAGCAAAATGGTAATTAACAGAGTGACATTGTTTTTGAAAAACTGTTTATTTCTGTATTACATGATTGCAACTTGCTGAAAAGTGTCAACAGTGTTCCTATCATCCTGAATAAGCAGTACAGCAAAAACGGTACTTACAGAATGCATCAAACATGATTTAGGCCTTGTTTGGGAAAAACCATTTATTTCTGTATTTCATGATTGCAACTTGCTGAAAAGTGTCAACAATGTTCCTTTCATCGAGATTAAACAGTACAGCAAAATGGTACTTACAGAGTGACTCAAACATGACTTTGGACCTTGTTTTTGAAAAACTGTTTATTTCTGTATTTCATGATTGCAACTTGCTGAAAAGTGTCAACAGTGTTCCTTTCATTGAGTTTAAACAGTACAGCAAAATGGTAATTAACAGTGACATTGTTTTTGAAAAACTGTTTATTTCTGTATTACATGATTGCAACTTGCTGAAAAGTGTCAACAGTGTTCCTATCATCCTGAATAAGCAGTACAGCAAAAACGGTACTTACAGAGTGCATCAAACATGACTTAGACCTTGTTTGTGAAAATCGGTTTATTTCTGTATTTCATGATTGCAACTTTCTGAAAAGTGTCAACAGTGTACCTACCTTTCATCGAGTTTAAACAGTACAGCAAAATGGTAATTTACAGAGTGACCTTGTTTTTGAAAAACTGTTTATTTCTGTATTACATGATTGCAACTTGCTGAAAAGTGTCAACAATGTTCCTTTCATCGAGTTTAAACAGTACAGCAAAATGGTAATTAACAGAGTGACCTTGTTTTTGAAAAACTGTTTATTTCTGTATTACATGATTGCAACTTGCTGAAAAGTGTCAACGGTGTTCCTATCATCCTGAATAAGCAGTACAGCAAAAACGGTACTTACAGAATGCATCAAACATGATTTAGGCCTTGTTTGGGAAAAACTATTTATTTCTGTATTTCATGATTGCAACTTGCTGAAAAGTGTCAACAATGTTCCTTTCATCGAGATTAAACAGTACAGCAAAATGGTACTTACAGAGTGACTCAAACATGACTTTGGACCTTGTTTTTGAAAAACTGTTTATTTCTGTATTTCATGATTGCAACTTGCTGAAAAGTGTCAACAGTGTTCCTTTCATCGAGTTTAAACAGTACAGCAAAATGGTAATTAACAGAGTGACATTGTTTTTGAAAAACTGTTTATTTCTGTATTACATGATTGCAACTTGCTGAAAAGTGTCAACAGTGTTCCTATCATCCTGAATAAGCAGTACAGCAAAAACGGTACTTACAGAGTGCATCAAACATGATTTAGGCCTTGTTTGGGAAAAACTATTTATTTCTGTATTTCATGATTGCAACTGCTGAAAAGTGTCAACAATGTTCCTTTCATCGAGTTTAAACAGTACAGCAAAATGGTAATTAACAGAGTGACCTTGTTTTTGAAAAACTGTTTATTTCTGTATTACATGATTGCAACTTGCTGAAAAGTGTCAACAGTGTTCCTATCATCCTGAATAAGCAGTACAGCAAAAACGGTACTTACAGAGTGCATCAAACATGACTTAGACCTTGTTTGTGAAAAACGGTTTATTCCTGTATTTCATGATTGCAACTTGCTGAAAAGTGTGCACAGTGTTCCTATCATCCTGATTAAGCAGTACAGCAAAAATGGTACTTACAGAGTGCATCAAACATGATTTAAGCCTTGTTTGGGAAAAACTATTTATTTCTGTATTTCATGATTGCAACTTGCTGAAAAGTGTCAACAATGCTCCTTTCATCGAGATTAAACAGTACAGCAAAATGGTACTTACAGAGTGACTCAAACATGACTTTGGACCTTGTTTTTGAAAAACAGTTTATTTCTGTATTACATGATTGCAACTTGCTGAAAAGTGTCAACAGTGTTCCTTTCATCGAGTTTAAACAGTACAGCAAAATGGTAATTTACAGAGTGACCTTGTTTTTGAAAAACTGTTTATTTCTGTATTACATGATTGCAACTTGCTGAAAAGTGTCAACAGTGTTCCTATCATCCTGAATAAGCAGTACAGCAAAAACGGTACTTACAGAGTGCATCAAACATGACTTAGACCTTGTTTGTGAAAAACGGTTTATTCCTGTATTTCATGATTGCAACTTGCTGAAAAGTGTGCACAGTGTTCCTATCATCCTGATTAAGCAGTACAGCAAAAATGGTACTTACAGAGTGCATCAAACATGATTTAAGCCTTGTTTGGGAAAAACTATTTATTTCTGTATTTCATGATTGCAACTTGCTGAAAAGTGTGCACAGTGTTCCTATCATCCTGATTAAGCAGTACAGCAAAAATGTTACTTACAGAGTGCATCAAACATGATTTAAGCCTTGTTTGGGAAAAACTATTTATTTCTGTATTTCATGATTGCAACTTGCTGAAAAGTGTCAACAATGTTCCTTTCATCGAGTTTAAACAGTACAGCAAAATGGTAATTAACAGTGACCTTGTTTTTGAAAAACTGTAAAAAAAAATCTGTTTTTTTTTGTGAAAATGGTTCTAAAATGTTTTTTTAGGCCTGTCCAGCATGTCGCTTTTTCGGCATGATCGGAGTCATCGTTTTTAGGGACAAAATAGAAATCTGCAATTTTTTGTGAAAATGGCTTTAAATTTTTTTTTTAGGCCTGTCCAGAATGTCGCTAGTTCGGCATGATCGGAGTCATCGTTTTGGTGACAAAAATAGAAATCTGCAATTTTTTGTGAAAATGGTTTTAAAATGTTTTTTTTAGGCCTGTCCAGAATGTCGATAGTTCGGCATGATCGGGGTCAATGTTTGTGTGTCACGAAAATGAAGAAAAAAAAAATCTGCAATTTTTTGTGAAAATGATTTTAAAACATTTTTTTAGGCCTGTCCAGAAAGTCGCTTTTTCGGCATGATCGGAGTCATCGTTTTTAGGGACAAAATAGAAATCTGCAATTTTTTGTGAAAATGGTTTTAAATTTTTTTTTTTTAGGCCTGTCCAGAATGTCGCTAGGTCGGCATGTCCGGGGTCACTGTTTTTGTGTCACAAAAATGAAAAGAAAATATCTGCAATTTTGTGTGAAAATGGTTTTAAAATGTTTTTTTAGGCCTGTCCAGAATGTCGATAGTTCGGCATGACCGGGGTCACTGTTTTTGTGTCAAAAAATGAAAAAAAAAAAAGATCTTTTTTTGTGAAATTGGTTCTAAAATGTTTTTTTTAGGCCTGTCCAAAATGTCACTAGTTCGGTATGATCGGAGTCATCGTTTTTGGTAACAAAAATAGAAATCTGCAATTTTTTGTGAAAATGGTTTAATCTCTCTGGCGCATGTGGGACAAACTCGTCCCACCTACGTAACAGCCACTGAAATCCAGTGGCGCGATTTTTGAATCGTTAGAAATACTATTACTACAATTTCTCAAACATATGACTATTTTACAGCTATTTAAAGACAAGAATCTCGTTAATCTAACCCCACTGTCCGATTTCAAAAAGGCTTTACAACGAAAGCAAAACATTAGATTATGTCAGCAGAGTGCCCAGCCAGAAATAATCAGACACCCATTTTTCAAGCTAGCATATCATGTCACATATACCCAAACCACAGCTAAATGCAGCACTAACCTTTTATGATCTTCATCAGATGACACACCTAGGACATTGTGTTATACAATACATGCATGTCTGTTCAATCAAGTTCATATTTATATCAAAAAACAGCTTTTTACATTAGCATGTGACGTTCAGAAAAAGCATAACCCCCGCAAACTTCCGGGGAATTTACTAACAGTTTGCTAAATTACTCACGATAAACGTTCACAAAAAGCATAACAATTATTTTAAGAATTATAGATACATTACTCCTCTATGCACTCGATATGTCCGATTTTAAAATAGCTTTTCGGATGAAGCACATTTTGCAATAATCTAAGTACATAGCCCGGCATCACAGGGCTAGCTATTTAGATACCCACCCAGGTCAGCCTCCACCAAAATCACATTTCCTATAAGAAAAATGTTCTTACCTTGCTTGTTCTTCGTCACAATACACTGCCAGGACTTCTACTTCAATAACAAATGTTGGTTTGGTCCCAAATAATCCATCGTTATATCGAAACAGCGACGTTTTGTTCGTGAGTTCTAGACACTATCAGAATGCTTCATCACGGTGTCGCGCATGGCGCATTGGCTTGACAAAAATGTCTAAATATTCCATTTCCGTACTTCGAAGCATGTCAACCGCTGTTTAAAACCAATTTTTATGCCATTTATCTCGTAGATAAGTGATAATATTCCGACCGGGAATATGCATTGAGCCTAAACAGCCGAATTAAATTTCTCCTCAGGAGCGAGTCGTGCACGCGCCTCATTCAAAGGTCCTCTGAGCCGCCACTTACCAAAGCCGATAATGTGTTTCAGCCTGAGGCTCCCTCGTCAACCTTCAGTTATTTCCCGGGTTCTGAGAGCCTATCGGAGCCCTGGGAATTGTCACGTTACAGCTAAGATCCTTACTTTTCAATAAACAGATGCAAGACGCACGACTCCTTGTCAGACAGGGTACTTCCTGCTTGAAACCTTGTCAGGTTTTTGCCTGCCATAGGAGTTCTGTTATACTCACAGACACCATTCAAACAGTTTTAGAAAATTCAGAGTGTTTTCTATCCAAACCTGAACAATAATATGCATATTCTAGCTTCTGAGTTGGTGTAGGAGGCAGTTAAAAATGGGCACATATTTTTTCCAAAATTCTCAATACTGCCCCCTATCCCAAACAGGTTAAAAATGTTTTTTAGGCCTGTCCAGAATGTCGCTAGTTCGGCATGACCGGGGTCACTGTTATTGTGTCACGAAAATGAAGAAAAAAAATCTGCAATTTTATGTGAAAATGGTTTTAAAATGTTTTTATAGGCCTGTCCAGAATGTCGATAGTTCGGCATGACCGGGGTCACTGTTTTTGTGTCAAAAAATGAAAAAAAAAAAATCTGAGCTTTTTTTGTTTAAATTGTTCTAAAATGTTTTTTTAGGCCTGTCCAGAATGTCGCTTTTTCGGCATGATCGGAGTCATCGTTTTTAGTGACAAAATAGAAATTTGCAATTTTTTGTGAAAATGGTTTTAAAATGTTTTTATAGGCCTGTCCAGAATGTCGATAGTTCGGCATGACCGGGGTCACTGTTTTTGTGTCAAAAAATGAAAAAAAAAAATCTGAGCTTTTTTGTGAAAATTGTTCTAAAATGTTTTTTTAGGCCTGTCCAGAATGTCGCTTTTTCGGCATGATCGGAGTCATCGTTTTTAGGGAGAAAATAGAAATATGCAATTTTTTGTGAAAATGGTTTTAAAATGTTTTTTTTAGGCCTGTCTAGAATGTCGCTTTTTCGGCATGACCGGGGTCACTGTTTTTGTGTCACGAAAATGAAAAACAAATATCTGCAATTTTTTGTGAAAATGGTTTAAAAATGTTTTTTTAGGCCTGTCCAGAACGTCGCTTTTTCGGCATGATCGGAGTCATCGTTTTTAGGGACAAAATAGAAATCTGCAATTTTTTGTGAAAATAGTTTTACATTTTTTTTTTTAGGCCTGTCCAGAATGTCGCTAGTTCGGCATGTCCGGGGTCACTGTTTTTGTGTCACGAAAATGTAAAAAAAAAAATGCAATTTTTTGTGAAAATGGTTTTAAAACATTTTTTTAGGCCTGTCCACAACGTCGCTTTTTCGGCATGATCGGAGTCATCGTTTTTGGTGACAAAAATAGAAATCTGCAATTTTTTGTGAAAATGGTTTTAACATTTTTTTTTAGGCCTGTCCAGAATGTCGCTAGTTCGGCATGATCAGAGTCATCGTTTTTGGTGACAAAAATAGAAATCTGCAATTTTGTGTGAAAATGGTTTAAAAATGTTTTTTTAGGCCTGTCCAGAATGTCGATAGTTCGGCATGACCGGGGTCACTGTTTTTGTGTCAAAAAATGAAAAAAAAAATCGGAGCTTTTTTTGTGAAATTGGTTCTAAAATGTTTTTTTTAGGCTTGTCCAAAATGTCGCTAGTTCGGCATGATCGGAGTCATCGTTTTTGCTAACAAAAATAGAAATCTGCAATTTTTTGTGCAAATGGTTTAAAAATGTTTTTTTAGGCCTGTCCAGATTGTCGCTAGTTCGGCATGACCGGGGTCACTGTTTTTGTGTTCCGAAAATGAAAAAAAAAAATCTGCAATATTTTGTGAAAATGGTTATAAAATGTTTTTTTTAGGCCTGTCCAAAATGTCGCTAGTTCGGCATGATCGGAGTCATCGTTTTTGGTGACAAAAATAGAAATCTGCAATTTTTTGTGAAAATGGTTTAAAAATGTTTTTTTAGGCCTGTCCAGAATGTCGCTAGTTCGGCATGTCCGGGGTCACTGTTTTTGTGTCAAAAAATGAAAAAAAAATCTGAGCTTTTTTTGTGAAATTGGTTCTAAAATGTTTTCTTTAGGCCTGTCCAGAATGTCGCTAGTTCGGCATGTCCGTGGTCACTGTTTTTTGTCACGATAATGAAAAAAAAAAAATCTGAATATTTTTTCGAAAATGGTTTTAAAATGTTTTTTTAGGCCTGTCCAGAATGTCGATACTTCGGCATGACCGGGGTCACTGTTTTTAGGGACAAAATAGAAATTTGCAATTTTTTGTGAAAATGGTTTTAAAATGTTTTTTTTAGGCCTGTCTAGAATGTCGCTTTTTCGGCATGACCGGGGTCACTGTTTTTGTGTCACGAAAATGAAAAACAAATATCTGCAATTTTTTGTGAAAATGGTTTAAAAATGTTTTTTTTTACGGCTGTCCAGAATGTCGCTAGTTCGGCATGACCGGGGTCACGGTTTTTGTGTCAAAAAATGAAAAAAAAATCTGAGCTTTTTTTGTGAAATTGGTTCGAAAATGTTTTTTTTTAGGCTTGTCCAGAATGTCGCTAGTTCGGCATTCGTGACACAGTTTTTGTGTCACGAAAATGAAAAAAAAATATCTGCAATTTTTTGTGAAAATGGTTTTAAAATGTTTTTATAGGCCTGTCCAGAATGTTGATAGTTCGGCATGACCGGGGTATCTTTTTTTGTGTCAAAAAATGAAAAAAAAAATCTGAGCTTTTTTTGTGAAATTGGTTCTAAAATGTTTTTTTTTAGGCCTGTCCAGAATGTCGCTAGTTCGGCATGTCCGTGGTCACTGTTTTTTGTCACGAAAATGAAAAAAAAAAAATCTGCAATTTTTGGTGAAAATGTTTTTTTAGGCCTGTCCAGAATGTCGATACTTCGGCATGACCGGGGTCACTGTTTTTAGGGACAAAATAGAAATTTGCAATTTTTTGTGAAAATGGTTTTAAAATGTTTTTTTTAGGCCTGTCCAGAATGTCGCTAGTTCGGCATGACCGGGGTCACAGTTTTTGTGTCACGAAAATGAAAAAAAAATATCTGCAATTTTTTGTGAAAATGGTTTTAAAATGTTTTTATAGGCCTGTCCAGAATGTTGATAGTTCGGCATGATAGGTCACTGTTTTTGTGTCAAAAAATGAAAAAAAAAAATCTTAGCTTTTTTTGTGAAAATTGTTCTAAAATGTTTTTTTAGGCCTGTCCAGAATGTCGCTTTTTCGGCATGATCGGAGTCATCGTTTTTAGGGAGAAAATAGAAATATGCAATTTTTTGTGAAAATGGTTTTAAAATGTTTTTTTTAGGCCTGTCTAGAATGTCGCTAGTTCGGCATGATCGGAGTCATCGTTTTTGGTGACAAAAATAGAAATCTGCAATTTTTTGTGAAAATGGTTTAAAAATGTTTTTTTAGGCCTGTCCAGAATGTCGCTAGTTCGGCATCACTGTTTTTGTGTTCCGAAAATGAAAAAAAAAATCTGCAATATTTTGTGAAAATGGTTATAAAATGTTTTTTTTAGGCCTGTCCAAAATGTCACTAGTTCGGCATGATCGGAGTCATCGTTTTTGGTGACAAAAATAGAAATCTGCAATTTTTTTTTAAATGGTTTAAAAATGTTTTTTTTAGGCCTGTCCAGAATGTCGCTAGTTCGGCATGACCGCGGTCACTGTTTTTGTGTCAAAAAATGAAAAAAAAATCAGAGTTTTTTTTGTGAAAATGGTTCTAAAATGTTTTTTCAGGCCTGTCCAGAATGTCGCTTTTTCGGAATGATCGGAGTCATCGTTTTTATGGACAAAATAGAAATCTGCAATTTTTTGTGAAAATGGTTTTAAAATGTTTTTTTAGGCCTGTCCAGAATGTCGATAGTTCGGCATGATCGGGGTCAATGTTTGTGTGTCACGAAAATGAAGAAAAAAAAAAATCTGCATTTTTTTGTGAAAATGATTTTAAAACATTTTTTTAGGCCTGTCCAGAAAGTCGCTTTTTCGGCATGATCGGAGTCATCGTTTTTATGGACAAAATAGAAATCTGCAATTTTTTGTGAAAATGGTTTTAAATTTTTTTTTTTTAGGCCTGTCCAGAATGTCGCTAGGTCGGCATGTCCGGGGTCACTGTTTTTGTGTCACAAAAATGAAAAGAAAATATCTGCAATTTTGTGTGAAAATGGTTTTAAAATGTTTTTTTAGGCCTGTCCAGAATGTCGATAGTTCGGCATGACCGGGGTCACTGTTTTTGTGTCAAAAAATGAAGAAAAAAAAATGAGCTTTTTTTGTGAAATTGGTTCTAAAATGTTTTTTTTAGGCCTGTCCAAAATGTCACTAGTTCGGTATGATCGGAGTCATCGTTTTTGGTAACAAAAATAGAAATCTGCAATTTTTTGTGAAAATGGTTTAACCTCTCTGGCGCATGTGGGACAAACTCGTCCCACCTACGTAACAGCCACTGAAATCCAGTGGCGCGATTTTTGAATCGTTAGAAATACTATTACTTCAATTTCTCAAACATATGACTATTTTACAGCTATTTAAAGACAAGAATCTCGTTAATCTAACCCCACTGTCCGATTTCAAAAAGGCTTTACAACGAAAGCAAAACATTAGATTATGTCAGCAGAGTGCCCAGCCAGAAATAATCAGACACCCATTTTTCAAGCTAGCATATCATGTCACATAAACCCAAACCACAGCTAAATGCAGCACTAACCTTTTATGATCTTCATCAGATGACACACCTAGGACATTGTGTTATACAATACATGCATGTCTGTTCAATCAAGTTCATATTTATATCAAAAAACAGCTTTTTACATTAGCATGTGACGTTCAGAAAAAGCATAACCCCCGCAAACTTCAGGGGAATTTACTAACAGTTTGCTAAATTACTCACGATAAACGTTCACAAAAAGCATAACAATTATTTTAAGAATTATAGATACATTACTCCTCTATGCACTCGATATGTCCGATTTTAAAATAGCTTTTCGGATGAAGCACATTTTGCAATAATCTAAGTACATAGCCCGGCATCACAGGGCTAGCTATTTAGATACCCACCCAGGTCAGCCTCCACCAAAATCACATTTCCTATAAGAAAAATGTTCTTACCTTGCTTGTTCTTCGTCACAATACACTGCCAGGACTTCTACTTCAATAACAAATGTTGGTTTGGTCCCAAATAATCCATCGTTATATCCAAACAGCGACGTTTTGTTCGTGAGTTCTAGACACTATCAGAATGCTTCATCACGGTGTCGCGCATGGCGCATTGGCGTGACAAAAATGTCTAAATATTCCATTACCGTACTTCGAAGCATGTCAACCGCTGTTTAAAACCAATTTTTATGCCATTTATCTCGTAGATAAGTGATAATATTCCGACAGGGAATATGCATTGAGCCTAAACAGCCGAATTAAATTTCTCCTCAGGAGCGAGTCGTGCACGCGCCTCATTCAAAGGTCCTCTGAGCCGCCACTTACCAAAGCCGATAATGTGTTTCAGCCTGAGGCTCCCTCGTCAACCTTCAGTTATTTCTGGGGTCACTGTTTTTAAGAAAAAAAATAGAAATCTGCAATTTTATTTGAAAATGGTTTTAAAATGTTTTTTTTAGGCCTGTCCAGAATGTAGCTAGTTTGGCATGATCGGAGTCATCGTTTTTGGTGACAAAAATAGAAATCTGCAATTTTTTGTGAAAATGGTTTTAAAATGTTTTTTAGGCCTGTCCAGAATGTCGCTATTTCGGCATGATCGGAGTCATCCTTTTTGGTGACAAAAATAGAAATCTGCAATTTTTTGTGAAAAAGGTTTTAAAATGTTTTTTTTAGGCCTGTCAAGAATGTCGCTAGTTGGCATGACAGGGTTCACTGTTTTTGTGTCACGAGATTGAAAAAAAAAATCTGCATTTTTTTGTGAAAATGGTTTTAAAATGTTTTTTTTTTAGGCCTGTCCAGAATGTCGCTAGTTCGGCATGACTGGGGTCACTGTTTTTGTGTCACAAAAATGAAAGAAAAAAAAATCTGCAATTTTTTGTGAAAATGGTTTTAAAATATTTTTTTAGGCCTGTCCAGAATGTCGCTAGTTCGGCATGACCGGGGTCACTGTTTTTGTGTCACGAGATTGAAAAAAAAAATCTGCAATTTTTTATGAAAATGGTTTTAAAATGTTTTTTTATGCCTGTCCAGAATGTCGCTAGCTCGGCATGACCGGGGTCACTGTTTTTGTGTCACGAGATTGAAAAAAAAATCTGCATTTTTTTGTGAAAATGGTTTTAAAATGTTTTTGTAGGCCTGTCCAGAATGTCGCTAGTTCGGCATGATCGGAGTCATCGTTTTTAGGGAAAAAAATAGAAATCTGCAATTTTTTGTGAAAATGGTTTTAAAATGTTTTTTAGGCCTGTCCAGAATGTAGCTAGTTGGGCATGATCGGAGTCATCGTTTTTGGTGACAAAAATAGAAATCTGCAATTTTTTGTGAAAATGGTTTAAAAATGTTTTTTAGGCCTGTCCAGAATGTCGCTATTTCGGCATGATCGGAGTCATCCTTTTTGGTGACAAAAATAGAAATATGCAATTTTTTGTGAATAAGGTTTTAAAATGTTTTTTTTAGGCCTGTCCAGAATGTCGCTAGTTCGGCATGACAGGGTTCACTGTTTTTGTGTCTCGAGATTGAAAACAAAAATCTGCAATTTTTTGTGAAAATGGTTTTAAAATATTTTTTTAGGCCTGTCCAGAATGTCGCTAGTTCGGCATGACCGGGGTCACTGTTTTTGTGTCACGAGATTGAAAAAAAAAATCTTCATTTTTTTGTGAAAATGGTTTTAAAATGTTTTTTTAGGCCTGTCCAGAATGTCGCTAGTTCGGCATGACTGGGGTCACTGTTTTTGTGTCACGAAAATGAAAGAAAAAAAAAATCTGCAATTTTTTGTGAAAATGGTTTTAAAATATTTTTTTAGGCCTGTCCAGAATGTCGCTAGTTCGGCATGACCGGGGTCACTGTTTTTGTGTCACGAGATTGAAAAAAAAAATCTTCATTTTTTTGTGAAAATGGTTTTAAAATGTTTTTTTTAGGCCTGTCCAGAATGTCGCTAGTTCGGCATGACTGGGGTCACTGTTTTTGTGTCACGAAAATGAAAGAAAAAAAAATCTGCAATTTTTTGTGAAAATGGTTTTAAAATATTTCTTTAGGCCTGTCCAGAATGTCGCTAGTTCGGCATGACCGGAGTCACTGTTTTTGTGTCAAGAAAATGAAGAAAAAAAAATCTGCGTTTTTTTGTGAAAATGGTTCTAAAATGTTTTTTTTAGGCCTGTCCAGAATGTCGCTAGTTCGGCATGATCGGAGTCATCATTTTTAGGGAAAAAAATAGAAATCTGCAATTTTTTGTGAAAATGGTTTTAAAAGTTTTTTTTTAGGCCTGTCCAGAATGTAGCTAGTTCGGCATGATAGGAGTCATCGTTTTTGGTGACAAAAATAGAAATCTGCAATTTTTTTGTGAAAATGGTTTTAAAATGTTTTTTTTTGGCCTGTCCAGAATGTCGCTAGTTCGGCATGACCGGGTTCAATGTTTTGTGTCACGAGATTGAAAAAAAAAATCTTCATTTTTTTGTGAAAATGGTTTTAAAATGTTTTTTTAGGCCTGTCCAGAATGTTGCTAGTTCGGCATGATCGGAGTCATCATTTTTAGGGAAAAAAATAGAAATATGCAATTTTTTGTGAAAATGGTTTTAAAATGTTTTTTTAGGCCTGTCCAGAATGTAGCTAGTTCGGCATGATAGGAGTCATCGTTTTTGGTGACAAAAATAGAAATCTGCAATTTTTTGTGAAAATGGTTTTAAAATGTTTTTTTTTAGGCTTGTCCAGAATGTTGCTAGTTCGGCATGACCGAAATCACTTTTTTTGTGTAACGACAATAAAAAATAAAAAATCAGCAATTTTTGGTGAAAATGGTTTTAAAATGTTTTTTTTTTAGGCCTGTCCAGAATGTAGCTAGTTCGGCATGATCGGAGTCATCGTTTTTGGTGACAAAAATAGAAATCTGCAATTTTTTGTGAAAATGGTTTTAAAATGGTTTTTTTTAGGCCTGTCCAGAATGTCGCTAGTTCGGCATGACCGGAGTGACTGTTTTTGTGTCAAGAAAATGAAAAAATATAATCTGCGCTTTTTTGTGAAAATGGTTTTAAAATGTTTTTTAGGCCTGTCCAGAATGTCGCTATTTCGGCATGATCGGAGTCATCCTTTTTGTTGACAAAAATAGAAATCTGCAATTTTTTGTGAAAATGGTTTTAAAATGTTTTTTTTAGGCCTGTCCAGAATGTCGCAACTCGGCATGACCGGGGTCACTGTTTTTGTGTCACGAAAATGAAAAAAAAAAAATCTGCAAATTTTTGTGAAAATGGTTTTAAAATATTTCTTTAGGCCTGTCCAGAATGTCGCTAGTTCGGCATGACCGGAGTCACTGTTTTTGTGTCAAGAAAATGAAGAAAAAAAAATCTGCGTTTTTTTGTGAAAAAGGTTTTAAAATGTTTTTTTTAGGCCTGTCCAGAATGTCGCTAGTTCGGCATGACAGGGTTCACTGTTTTTGTGTCACGAGATTGAAAAAAAAAATCTTCATTTTTTTGTGAAAATGGTTTTAAAATGTTTTTTTAGGCCTGTCCAGAATGTCGCTAGTTCGGCATGACTGGGGTCACTGTTTTTGTGTCACGAAAATGAAAGAAAAAAAAATCTGCAATTTTTTGTGAAAATGGTTTTAAAATATTTTTTTATGCCTGTCCAGAATGTCGCTAGTTCGGCATGACCGGGGTCACTGTTTTTGTGTCACGAGATTGAAAAAAAAAATCTTCATTTTTTTGTGAAAATGGTTTTAAAATGTTTTTTTTTAGGCCTGTCCAGAATGTCGCTAGTTCGGCATGACTGGGGTCACTGTTTTTGTGTCACGAAAATGAAAGAAAAAAAAATCTGCAATTTTTTGTGAAAATGGTTTTAAAATATTTCTTTAGGCCTGTCCAGAATGTCGCTAGTTCGGCATGACCGGAGTCATCGTTTTTGGTGACAAAAATAGAAATCTGCAATTTTTTGTGAAAATGGTTTTAAAATGTTTTTTTTTAGGCCTGTCCAGAATGTCGCTAGTTCGGCATGACCGGAGTGACTGTTTTTGTGTCAAGAAAATGAAAAAATATAATCTGCGCTTTTTTGTGAAAATGGTTTTAAAATGTTTTTTAGGCCTGTCCAGAATGTCGCTATTTCGGCATGATCGGAGTCATCCTTTTTGTTGACAAAAATAGAAATCTGCAATTTTTTGTGAAAATGGTTTTAAAATGTTTTTTTTAGGCCTGTCCAGAATGTCGCAACTCGGCATGACCGGGGTCACTGTTTTTGTGTCACGAAAATGAAAAAAAAAAAATCTGCAAATTTTTGTGAAAATGGTTTTAAAATATTTCTTTAGGCCTGTCCAGAATGTCGCTAGTTCGGCATGACCGGAGTCACTGTTTTTGTGTCAAGAAAATGAAGAAA